>NW_012141302.1:1036710-1038256 GCF_000956105.1 Propithecus coquereli | reverse complement strand
CCGTCATGTTTGTTCGCATTCCCTATTGATAACCTAGTGGCTGTTTAGTTATCATATAAAGTTGTTTTGGCTGTCAGTAACCCATGCAGAATAGCTAGAATTATCAGTCTCAACAGGGGCAATGAACATGCAGATGTGTAATTCAGGACATGTATTAAAAATAGCAAATTTACAATGTTAGAGACACAAAGGAGCCTACTGACATGACGTTTCAGTGAAACAGTACAAAAAAAAGATGTTGATTAAATATCATTGTTTCTCAGAGTAAAGGCTGTCGTCGTATTAGTGGAATGTTAATGCTCTTTTTTATCAGTCAGTTATGCCAACTTTATCAAAAACCTAAAAAAAGGCATTTTAGAATCTGTATGTACCCGGATCTGTGTTTCATAAATCAGTTATTTAAAGTTCAGGCCGAGCGCGGTGGCTCACGCCTGTAATCCTAGCACTCTGGGAGGCCGAGGCAGGTGGATCGCTCAAGGTCGGGAGTTCGAGACCAGCCTGAGCAAGAGCGAGACCCCGTCTCTACTAAAAAATAGGAAGAAATAAAGTTCAGATTCCATCCCTCATGCTCTACAACCATTGATAGTACCTAATTTATTTATAATGTATACTCTGAGTGCCCCCAGAAAAGCTATATAATGTGGTTTTTAATGAAAGATATATGCAATTAGAAATATTAATAGTAATTTGGACTCTTGCAGAAGGAGAGGGAAATAAACATGTCTCCCAAACCTAGGCTAATATGTTCATTGAGAATGAGTACTAATACTTATTTCTAAGCTTCCTGGTGGCCAAAGCAAAAGAGGACTCCAGTAACATAACATAATGCTCATGATTTCATTGTTTACATCCCAAGTTGAGATTGTTATAGATATGTAAATGATCACCTCCTGTCTTAATTATTATCTCCAGAAATGTAGTTAAATTTTGAATTACAATCACAATGACTTCTTCCAATTTTTTTTTATACTGTATTACATTTACTTGTGTAACCCTTTGGGCCTGGTTTTAGATTTTTTAAGATTGTGATAAAAAATACTTAACATTAGATTGACCATCTTGTCTATTTTTAAGTATACAGTTCAGTATTGTTAGGTATAATCACATGTTGTACAACAGATCTTTAGAACTTTTTTTTATCTTGCAACGCTGAAACTTTATACTCATTAAACAACAACCCACTGTTTCCCCCCTCCTCAGCCACCGGCAACTACCATTCTACTTTCTGTTTCTATAAATTTGACCACATTAGATACCTCATATAAGTGGAATCATATAGTATTTGTCTTTTTGTGACTGGCTTTTTTCACTTAGCATAATGTCCTCGAGGTTGATTCATAATGTAGCATGAAACAGGATTTCCTTATTTTTTAAGGCTGCTTAGTATTCTATTGTATGTATCAACTACATTTTCCGTATTCATTCATCTGCTGATGGACGTTTAGATTGCCGATACCTCTTGGCTATTGTGAATAATGCCACAGTGAACATGGGTGTGCAAATATCTCTTCAAGATCCTGTTCTGAATTCTTTTTGATATATACCC
>NW_012141302.1:1032443-1036660 GCF_000956105.1 Propithecus coquereli | reverse complement strand
GTTTATAAACTCTAGGGTAGTTGTGTTTAAATGATAAATCTCAGAATGAGATGATTACAGTTATAACTTCTTTTTTTGGTAATAAGCCTTAACTACTGGAAAGAGTAGATTTTAAAATAATACCCTAACATTTAAAACCCAAGTATCTAAGTGTATTTCAGTCTCGTATCAAAAATATAGTATATATAGTATCATTGGTCAGCAGAAATACCTCCTGCATCCTTTTGTCAAGAGGTTTCCCGAATGACATTAGATTTGCCATGTCAGATTGATCATTTGAAATTTAAATTCTGTTTTCACTTTCAGGTTCTTAAAAAGGTCCAACTTAGCCAACGAACATAAAAGTGCTTACTGCTAATTTAGCTGCTGCTGCAGAACGTGAAAGGAAATCATGAGGCCACTAACACGTCTAGAAATAGTCATTTTCTAGCTTTCGGTTCCTAAGATAAGCTTGGTGAAAATAAAATATTCAGACAAGGCAGGGTAGGGAGGTGAGTTTTTAAATGACTTTCTTTTTAAACTTTCCTTTCTTCTAATCTCCCTCCCTCACTTCCACCCCTCCTTTATTTCTCCTTCTTCATGTGTGTAAACTTAAAACTTCACCCCAGGATCTTCCTAGTGCTAAGTGAGGGGGAGATGCATCTCCATGCATATGCAATGAGTAAAAAAGATGGGAAATTATAGCAAATTCACCATCAGATTTCAAAGGTGAAAATGTCCTTCTTGTACCAGGGTTTAACGTGACCTCCAGCCACCCAAATGCGGCAGACCATGCCCACTCTGTTGATGGCAAAGGAAAGTTCTCCTTGAGGGGTTGAAATGGAGACTGTACTTGACACTCTGGGAGTCCCTCCAGGCTAGTGCTCGAGAAAGATCTTTCTTTCATACTTTTATTTCTTCATTACATAATATTTATTGACTGCCCAGCCTATGTTAGACACTGTGCTAGGTCCTGTGGTCCTGCCCGCAAGGAGAGTATAGTCTTGAGGGGAAGGCAGACATGAATTAAAGACTCTCCTAAACATTGACAGACAAACTGGGATAAAAAAGTATGTGGAACCAAGAATGTGTAACAGGTGTGGGGGATGGTCTGTGAAACCTGAGACTGGTTAACTGGGCGAAGGGGCAGAGGCAGATGGTTCCAGGCAAATCTCCTGGATTTTTTTGACAGTCTGGAACCTTTGCGTGTACAGTAATAAGATGAAGGATTCCCTTCCTGGGGAGCCTGCTGATTTATAGCCGAGACTCGGCCTTCTCGCTCTGGGCTCCAGTCTCTCTATTGTTAATATTCAAAGAATGAGACTGGAGCATTTTGCTGCCTTCGTGACCTTTGGAGCAATGAAACAGAGAGCTGTCTTCACTGCAGAGGCTCCATAGAATGATTGTTGATCTGCCTTCTAGAAACTGAGCTGTGCCCCAAAGCCTCTTAAAGCACCTGCTTCCTCTTCTTAGGAATATTCTTTAGGTGAGCGACAGGAACCCTATAGCTCTGTAATACTGAGTAAATAGCTTGCTATGTCTAGATACTATGAAGTAGAAACAGATTCATGAAGATAAGGATTAGAAGGTAATCTATGCCAATGAAAACAATTATCGCTTTGGATGGCAGGACTTTAAAATATCACTCAATATTGATGATGGGTAGTATTTTAATTAAAAAATAGAATGAGATCAGGACACATAGAAGCAGCTATAATATGCACAATGATCTTCTCTCCTAAAGAGGAATGTAGAAATGTAAAAACTGGGATGTTAATATGAGGATTGATGTGTCAGATCAAACACTACTTATAACAATGCCTTGTAAACCATGAAGTATCATGCCTCTACAATTTAAAGACAACACGTTATTAGAAATGAAGGCCCCAAAGTGGGTTAAACGTTTGCTTTACATCTTAGGGCATTTTGAATGAAAATTGTAGACTGTTAAAGCCAGCAACTTGGCTCTCTTATTTCACGAGTGAGGCTTAGAGAAGGAAAGTGACTTGTCCAAGGTCACCTGGCTGATTTGAACGTGGCTAGAATCCAGATATCCAAATAAACTCTCTAGTGCTTTTCCTACTTTACTCAGCAACTTCACTTTTGAAGTGTTTATGGGACTTAAATTTGTGTTTTTGAAACTTTCATACAAGGTACTAGTTATTTAGCATATTTTACATACAGTGCAGGTTATAGTCCAAAGGATTGGAGGCTGCTGTACAAATTACTACAAACTTGGTGACTTAAAACACAGAAATTTATTTTCTCACAGCTCTGGAGAACAGAAGTGTGAAATCAAGGTGTCAGAAGGCTGTGCTCCCTTAGGGGTCCCTAGGGCAAAATCCTCTGCCCGCCTCTTCCAGCTTCAAGTGCTTGCGGGCCTTCCTGGGCTGCGGCTGCATCACTCCGGTCTCTGCCCTGTGGTCACATCGCCTGTTCCTCTGTGTATGTGTCTCATCTCCCTCTGCCTTTCTCTTATAAGGATATGTGATGGCATTTAGGGCAATTTCAAAATCTTTACCTTGTTTACATCTGTAAAAACTACCACATAAGGTAATATTCCCAAGTTCCAGGATCTTTGGAGATCACCATTCAACCCACTACACATAGTAAAGAAATAAAACTCCTTGGAAATCTAGAAATGGGAAACCCAGAAATTGAACGAAAAAGCGTTCTAACCACCCTTACCTCCGTCATGTTTGTTCGCATTCCCTATTGATAACCTAGTGGCTGTTTAGTTATCATATAAAGTTGTTTTGGCTGTCAGTAACCCATGCAGAATAGCTAGAATTATCAGTCTCAACAGGGGCAATGAACATGCAGATGTGTAATTCAGGACATGTATTAAAAATAGCAAATTTACAATGTTAGAGACACAAAGGAGCCTACTGACATGACGTTTCAGTGAAACAGTACAAAAAAAAGATGTTGATTAAATATCACTCTTTCTCAGAGTAAAGGCTGTCATTGTATTAGTGGAATGTTAATGCTCTTTTTTATCAGTCAGTTATGCCAACTTTATCAAAAACCTAAAAAAAGGCATTTTAGAATCTGTATGTACCCGGGTCTGTGTTTCATAAAGCAGTTATTTAAAGTTCAGGCCGAGCGCGGTGGCTCACGCCTGTAATCCTAGCACTCTGGGAGGCCGAGGCAGGTGGATCGCTCAAGGTCGGGAGTTCGAGACCAGCCTGAGCAAGAGCGAGACCCCCGTCTCTACTAAAAAATAGAAAGAAATAAAGTTCAGATTCCATCCCTCATGCTCTACAACCATTGATAGCACCTAATTTATTTATAATGTATACTCTGAGTGCCCCCAGAAAAGCTATATAATATGGTTTTTAATGAAAGATATATGCAATTAGAAATATTAATAGTAATTTGGACTCTTGCAGAAGGAGAGGGAAATAAACATGTCTCCCAAACCTAGGCTAATATGTTCATTGAGAATGAGTACTAATACTTATTTCTAAGCTTCCTGGTGGCCAAAGCAAAAGAGGACTCCAGTAACATAACATAATGCTCATGATTTCATTGTTTACATCCCAAGTTGAGATTGTTATAGATATGTGAATGATCACCTCCAGTCTTAATTATTATCTCCAGAAATGTAGTTAAATTTTGAATTACAATCACAATGACTTCTTCCAATTTTTTTTTATACTGTATTACATTTACTTGTGTAACCCTTTGGGCCTGGTTTTAGATTTTTTAAGATTGTGATAAAAAATACTTAACATTAGATTGACCATCTTGTCTATTTTTAAGTATACAGTTCAGTATTCTTAGGTATAATCACATTGTTGTACAACAGATCTTTAGAATTTTTTTTTATCTTGCAACGCTGAAACTTTATACTCATTAAACAACAACCCACTGTTTCCCCCCTCCTCAGCCACCGGCAGCTACCATTCTACTTTCTGTTTCTATGAATTCGACCACATTAGATACCTCATATAAGTGGAATCATATAGTATTTGTCTTTTTGTGACTGGCTTATTTCACTTAGCATAATGTCCTCGAGATTCATTCATAATGTAGCATGAGACAGCATTTCCTTATTTTTTAAGGCTGCATAATATTCTATTATATGTATCAACTACATTTTCCGTATTCATTCATCTGCTGATGGACATTTAGATTGCTGATACCTCTTGGCTATTGTGAATAATGCCACAGTGAACATGGGTGTGCAAATATCTCTTCAAGATCCTGTTCTGAATTCTTTTTGATATATACCC
>NW_012141302.1:1027986-1029513 GCF_000956105.1 Propithecus coquereli | reverse complement strand
AGTGTTTGTCAATTTTGTTGATCTTTTAAAAAACCCAACTCTTGGTTTCATTGATTATTTGTATTCTTTCATTTATCTTTACTCTAATTTTTATTTTTTCCCTTGTTCTGCTAACTTTAAGTTTTGTTTGTTTTACTTTTTCTACTTCCTTGAGGTATAAAGTTAGATTGTTGATTTGAGGTCTTTCTTCTTTTTTAATGTACATGTTTATTCCTATACATTTCCCTTTTACTACTGTTTCCACTGTATTACATAAATTTTGGTATGTTATATTTTTATTTTCATTTGTCTCTAGATATTTTTCTAGATTCACTTTTGATTCTTTCTTAAACTCATTGGTTGTTTATATGGTACATTGTTTTATTTCTACATATTAATGGACTTTCTGATTTTCCTTCTATTAATTTCTAGTTTCATTTCATTGTTGTCAGAGAAGATATTTTGTATGATTTCGATCTTCACAAATTTTTTGAGATTCATTTTGTAGCCTAACATGTGTTCTGTTTTGGAGAATGTTCCATGTGTGCTTGAGAAGAATGTATGTTCTGCTGTTATTGGGTGGAGAGTTTTCTCTGTATCTGTTATGTGCATTTGGTCTATTGTACTGATCAGGTCCTCTTTTTTCTTATTTTTTCTCTGTCTGCTTCTATCAATAACCATAAATGAGGTATTAAAGTCTCCTACTATTGTTGTATTGCTTTCTATTTCTCTTCTTAGTTCTGTCAGTTTTGTTTCATTTATTTAGGTGCTCTAATGTTAAGTGAATGTATATTATAATTGTTATATCTTCCTGGTGAATTGACCCTTTTATCGTTATATAGTGTTTTTCCTTGTCTCTCATGACAAATTTTGTCTTAAAGTCTGATTTTGTCTGATATAAGTATGGCCGCCCCTGTTGTGTTTAGGTTCCCATTTGCATAGAAATATCTTTTTCCACCCTTTCACTTATAGCCTATTTGTGTCTGTGAAGCAGGTTCACTGGTTATCAATCTGTAATTTCTGTCAATTCCATGAGTCTGGTGAGACAGAACACCCAAACGAGTTAAGCAAAGCAACTTTATTACTCACAGATAGGCAGCAGGAGACAACAGAAGCCTAGGATTCATAGTAGGCCAATCCTTCAAGGCTCAGGAAAGCTTCCCAGGGTGTCTGTGTGTGCCCTACTTCACAGTGCAGGTGAAGGACTCCAAAAGCGTCCACTCTGGATTTTATACATGGGGGCAATTTGATCTGCTGGGCTAAAGTGTTGCAGGGCATCCTGTTCTAGGAGAGACAGAAACATAGTCCAAGATGTTCCAGATAGTTCCTCCTTAACTTAGGATGCTGCATTCCTAGCACATTCTACAGTTATTTTTGAGAATGACAATCAATAATGGGTGGAAGAACTGGGTCAGCCAAGGCCATGTGGAATTTGTTCTGCAGTGTCCTCAGATCTAAAGTGAGTCTCTTGCTGGATGTGGTGGCATGTGCCTGTAATCCCAGCTACTTGAAAGGCTGAGGCAGGAGGATTTCTTGAGCCCAGGAGTT
>NW_012141302.1:1024728-1026911 GCF_000956105.1 Propithecus coquereli | reverse complement strand
AGCAATTCATGAATTGGGAAACACCAAACCAAAACGTTCCTTTGAGATTATTCTATAGATTTTTTCTTCGTGGTTATCATGGCAATTACATAAAACATCTTAATGTTATAATGATCTATTTTAAACTGGTAACTACAATTGTGCATAAAAACTATTCCTTTACATCTCTGCTCACTCTCACTTTGTTATTGATGACACAAACTATCTGTTTTTATATTGCATATCCATTAACGTAGATTTATACTTACCTTTTATGGTTTAAAAAATCTGTACCAGATTTATAAGTGTGAATTTTTGCACCAGGTTTTGGTATGGTTGACTTTGCAATTGCCTGGGGTGCAAGATCCTTTTAACTGGTTTCTGGATTTTTTCACAGAGGCCCATTTGTCATTTCAAAATCTGTGTCTCTGTGGGGGAAGGTGTGTCTAGGGCTTCCTATTCTGCCATCTTGCTGATACCACTCCTGGTTTAGATTTATATGCTGATATTGAAGATCAATCTGTGATACTAATTGCTATGACTAAATGAGACGGTCATCATCATGCTTTGTGACCACTTCATTAGGACTGCTGGTTTTCCCTCAGTTTTTTTTTTCTTTGTTGGTTTCCAGCTGAATTCCATTAATTGACCTTTGGGATTTGCCTTTTGGGTAAATCTTACCCAGGGACTCTAACCGTGTCTACGTACCATGCTAATTAATATTACACTGGAAAGGGGTTTGCTGTTTTATTCACCACAGCTTAACTGAAAATCTTTTGACTTTCACTAAGAAAATCTGAGAAAGCATTCCATAGGTGGTCTGAACCTAAGGCAAATACGGGTAGTGATTAGACCAATTATAAACAAATACGTACGGACGTACGTGAGATGAATCATTATTAAACACCAGTGAACCAGCACAGTGGGTGATTTAAACATCTAAGTGGGCTTAATAGATCTTTTTATACTGATCTATAAAGCTGAAGCTGAAGCAAATTAAAACAGTATTCTGTGTGAGCATTAAAGTTTTCTTTCTTCAGTATGAATACCAAAGGATTTAGAATAGCATGATTATTATTTTTCAACCCAAGTAATTCACACTTCTTTTAAGATCTTAATTTTTTTGTGGCCAGTTGAACATGTGATGTAAAGCAGTAAAGTTTGCTTTCTTCGTGGCCACAGCTTTTGCCTCTAATTCCTCTTGGCCTGTTCAACCTGTGTATCACCCCTCCCAACCTGAGCTAGGTAAAAGAGTATGGATGAATCATCATTTCTAGAAAAGCATCTCAGGGCATATTTCATATCAAAAATTGGTTAACAAAGTAGTCCTTTTATTTCATAGAAAGCAGCACAATCTAATGCAGTGAACTAGTGTGCTGCATATGTGGACATGTTCTGGCTTAATGATTCTTTGGCTGTCTTAGGTAGAAAAGTTTGGGTTTGAAAGAAAAGTGACATCTGTTTTAGAGGAATGAAAATTCTTAGAGTATAACAATAGTTTATTAGTTAAGCTCTTTGCTCTGGCTTAAGTGTCAGACTGCTTGAGTTCAAATACAAATTTCTCTACCATCTGTGTGAACCTGTTCAAGTTACTCCTCTAGCTATCAGTTTCCTCATCTGTCAAATGGGCATAATGGTAGGGCCACAAGGTAATGGGTTCTGATTAGAATTAAATGTACTACTCTGTGTAAAAGAATGATTAGCATAGTGCTTGGCACATGATAAGCTCTCAATAGGTATTAGCTTTTTTATTATTTTTATTATTGTTACTTTTATTGTTGATATTGTTATCTTTATAACCATGTGGGCAGTTTTATGCCAAAAAACAAATAATGCTGGAGTTTTTATAGAGAATGTGTGATAGCATCTATAGTAAGTGCATAAACAATTCTTGCATTTGCCTTAAGTGCTTAATTCATTTTAAATAAATTATTCATGGCTCAGTTCAAATGTACACATAGATTAGCAAATAATTCACTTAATACCATCTACACCATGTGGCAGTTGTTTTAAGGTCTTTGATCTCTGGGAGGTGTACATTGATGTTCTACCTGTGAAAATTGCTTTTTATTTCATCAATTCTGAAAACATAGGTTTGTTACAGGAATTCTCTCCCCAAAGGTTTTTGAGCCTCATTCAAGTTTGTAAAGCTGTAGCCAATAAAGTTATCCGTATTGCTTTCTCTGGTATAGTTTCTGAATCCA
>NW_012141302.1:1023027-1024678 GCF_000956105.1 Propithecus coquereli | reverse complement strand
TCTTGGCTATTGTGAATAATGCCACAGTGAACATGGGTGTGCAAATATCTCTTCAAGATCCTGTTCTGAATTCTTTTTGATATATACCCAGAAAGTGGGGTTGCTGGAATATAGAGTAATTCTATTTTTAATTTTTTGAGAAACCTCCATGCTATTTTCCATAAGGACTGCACCATATTACATTCCCACTAACAGGGCACAGGAGTTCAAACTTCTCTGCATCCTTGTCAACACTTGTTATTTTCTGTTCTTTTGATAGTGGCCATCCTGATGGGTGTGAAGTGATATTTCATTGTGGTTTTTATTTGCATTCCCCTCATGATTAGTGATGTTGAACATCTTTTCATACACTTACTGGCCATTTGTATATCTTTTTTGGAGAAATGTCTGTTGAAGTTCTTTGCCTATTTTCTTTTAAATTAAATTAAATTTTTACAAATTTCAGAAAATATTACGGGGTACAAACATTTAGGTTACACATATTGCCTTTGCACCACTGGATCCAGAGCTACAAGCGTGTCCATCCCCCAGACACGATGCACTGCATCCACTAGATGTGAAAATACCCATCCCCTCCACCCCCCACTCACCTGCACGACACCTGATGAATGTTACTTCCATGTGTGCACTACATATACTCTTTGCCTATTTTTAAATCTGGTTATTTATTTTTTGTTGTTGAGTTGTAGAAGTTTCTCATATATATTCTGAATATTAACCCCTTTTCAGATATATGATTGCCAGTTATTTTCTCCCATTCCATAGGTTGCCTTTTTACTCTGTTGATTATTTCCTTTGACATACAGAAGTTTTATGTCATTCCATTTGTTTATTTTTGATTTTGTTGCCTGTGCTTTTGGTTTCATATCTAAGAAATCATTTGCCAAATCCAATGTCCTGAAGCTTTTCCCCTATGTCTTCTTCTAGGTTTTAGGTCTTATGTTCAAGTCTTTATTTTGAGTTAATTTTTGTATATGGTGCAAGGTAAGGGTCCAGCTTCATTCTTTTGCATTTGGATATCCTGTTTCTCCAACACCATTTGTTGAAGAAATTGTCTTTTCTCATCTGTGTAGTCTTGGCACTCTTGTTGAAAATCATTTAGCCATATATGCAATAGTTTATTTCTGGGCTCTCTATTCTGTTGCACTGGTTTATATATCTTATTTTACGCCAGTACTATGCTGTCTTAATTGCTGTTGCTTTGCAGTAGGTTTTGAAATCAGGAAGTGTGAGACTGCCAAATTTGTTTTTCTTTTTCAAGATTATTTGGCTCTTCTGGGTCCTTTAAGATTTTTTATGAATTTTAGCATGTTTTTTCTATTTTTGCAAAATGTGTCATTGGGATTTTGATAGAGACTGCATTGAATCTATAGATCACTTTGGGTTTTATGGACATTTTAACAATATTAAGTCTTTCAACCCATGAGCATGGGATGTCTTTCCATTTATTTGTATCTTCTTTGATTTCTTTTAGCAATATTTTGTAGTTTTCAGTGTACAAGTATTTCACCTCCTTAGTTAGGTTTATTCCTAAGTATTTAGTTCTTTTTAATGCTATAATAAATGGTATTGTTTTCTTAATTTCTTTTCCAGATTGGTCTTTATTAATGTATAGAAAATGCAACTGATATTTAATCGTTGGTTTTGTATC
>NW_012141302.1:1008222-1010266 GCF_000956105.1 Propithecus coquereli | reverse complement strand
TTGACTACTCATCTGAAAACACTTTTTATGGTAAAGCAGTGGTGCTTAGAATGATGCATTAAATGTATATATACTATATATATGTGGCTATCTTACTGAAGGTGAACTTATTTTACAACTTACCTGACATGATCTTTCTAAATTACAATAGTTTGTATGTGTTGCAAAACATTTATGTAAAATGTACAAGTCTGACGTGAATAATAGAAAAAAACTTTTTATTTTTCCTTTCAAAAGTGCTAATATACCCTGTGTAGTATCATGTAAAATAGTGACACTGATGCGTCCCTTAGCGGGGAGGCAGATGCTGCTGGGGAGGGACAGAAGAATGGATGTAGTCGGTAGCAACACATTTGAAGCCCTGGCTGATCACCAGCGTTCACTTCCAGGGCCAACGTAGTAAAGGCCAATTAAGAGGAGAGCAGGCTGGAAGAAGAGTGAAGGATCCACACGCTCATGTTCTTTGTGCTGTTCACAAAAATGCAAACTGGTTTTGTGTGAGAAAATTGTTTTCCCCAACTTGAAAGCATTAAGAGTTTGCTCACCCTAGAGCTGTCTTTGCTATTCCTTCCTTTAAGTCCCGCGTGGGTATCTTCCTTCTAAGAAAGCTATTTATAAACAACAACGCTCTGTGCCGCTGTAAGCACGGTCACTGCAGCCTAGTGGAAATGTTTTGGGGTCATAGGTGGTTCTGAATTCAAATCCCAGCTGCGACTCTTTTTAGCTGTGCGACTTGAACAAGTTACTTTACTTCCTGATCTGTAGTTTCCTTGACTCCCAAATGGGGGGATAAACTTCCTTATAGGATTGTGGGGGGATTAAAGAGATGGCCACAGGTAAGGTTGTCTTGTATAGTGCCTGGCACTTTGTCAGTTCTGCGTATTACTTAAGGTTCAACTCTGAAGGCAATTGAAGTTACAAAGCTCAGTGTCAGGTTTTTCTCATGTCATTTCTTCTATTATATAAGTCTCATTTCCCCCACAGTGTGGTAAGATTCTTGAGAGCAGAAAACATTTCATGCTTCTTTTTTATTAATATGTTTCATTGCACTTTGCAGAGTCCTCAGCACCAAGTCAGCACTTAATCAGTGCTTATATTGCCACTTCTGGATTGCCTTTCATTAAGTTTCTCAAAGTTAGGGACCATGAAGGGCATGGAGACTGGCGATTTTCACACTGTGTTTGCACAGATTTTTGTGAGAAGGTGGCAATGGGGGGGACAAAGCTGGTGCCATATGAAATCAACTCTTAAAATCATGATAGTGATTAGGAAAATAATACGTGCCATGTTGTTTGACAATACGTATGCGTTGCCAAAATTGCCCAATGTATTTTAGTATGATTAAAACCACAGAGACGTGTGTGATGCCCATTTAGCATGCCCCAAAGCACAATGGGAATTCACCTTCATAAAGAACAATAGACATGGGGTCAAGACCTTGGATTCTGGCCAATTTTAAACATCTGCTTCCTCCTGAGACAGTCTAGAATTATCTTACAGGATTTAGCCTTAGAACTGGGCTCAGACACAGAGGGCCTGGTTTAAATTGTAATCTCTGAGGAGAACCAGTTTGGGTGAACATGTAGGGTGACAGTGCCTTTGTCCCACTAAGCGTGCAGAGGTTGTGTTCTATATGATGGTGGAGTGTTGCCAGGCTCTCTGTCAGCCCGGCAGTGACCTACCATCATAGAGGCATCTTGGAAAAATCTTCCACATAGCAGACACTCAACACTTATTTAATGAATGACAGGAGGGAAAAACAGAAGAGATATTCTCTTTGGAAATCTTTATATGAGATTTCCAAGCCAATTTTTGGCATTTTTCTAACATAGCATAAAGCTAAGTACAGACCCGTTTATCATGTTGTAACGATATTTGGTTTGTTGATTTCTCAGCTCTAAGGGAATCTTTGCTTTTTTGGCAATAGGGGCAGATAATAGTATTCTTAATGCTTTGGGAATAACAGTTGTCCAAAATGCTAAACTTTATTCTGTAAAATTATAATCTGAAAGAGATTGTTAAGCAATTTATATGTATTCCCTGA
>NW_012141302.1:1002025-1005862 GCF_000956105.1 Propithecus coquereli | reverse complement strand
AGTAATGCATAGTTAATTAGCTCAAATTTAGCCATTCCTCAATGTATATATATTTCAAAACATCATGTACACCACAAATATATGCAATTTTGTCCATTAAAAAATTCCAGAAAGGGAAGAAAATGAATATTGGTGAAAAACTGATATAATCCAAATAATATCTGTGGTTTAGTTAATAGTAATATACTTATGTTAATATCCTAGTTTTGACAACTTTAGTATGGTTATATAAAATGTAAACACTAGGGAAAGCTGAGGAAAGGGTAATTGGGAACTTTGAGTTATTTTTACAACTTTTCTGTAAATCTAAAATAGTCTCACAATAAAAAGTTAAAAATAAAAATTATACATGCATGAAATGCATTAAATAAAGATGCATGTATTACATGGAAAAATATCCATTGCTATATTATATTTAAAGCAAAATTTTCCTAGCCTCATTTGGACTTTTGATTTTTTTTAAGAGTAAATCATTTTCTAGGCCGTGTATAATTTCAGCAGGAACAGGATTGAGATTGCCACTGGCCTTCCCCCTTCCTAAAGGGATGAACCTTTAGATACATGTATATACTATACTCCTTTGCTTCAGAGTCCGTGCCATCAAAACCCTGATAGGTTTATCCTGTTTTCACATTAACAGAAAGAAGGAATTCTTTTTACCCTTCAAACAGCTCCTCTTTTCAGTAATTCCTATTCCCTGAAAAATTTCTCCTCCTAGCTAAAGTAAAAGTAGTTATCCTTCATGTGACGTGGAAAGAGAGAGGTCATAGTCATTGTTTTGCACACAAAACTTCTGTACTTCACATCACTGTTGACCTTTTCCTATTCAGGCAGAAGGGTAATTCATTGTCTGTTTTCTCACCAAGTTCTCTAGCTTTTGATGTTCAGAGTTATAAAAGCAAATTTGAAATTTTATGGAATTATTTTCTTTGACCGAGGCTTCTAATATGCCTGTCAGGCTCATTCAGACAAGCTATTCCATCTTGGAATTCCCTGTTTCTTTTTGCAAAACATATATTTTAAGTCTATTTAAAGAGAAGAGATTTCAAACACACAATGATTTTCAAACATTCTGAACTTGAATATAGTTGAATTCCAATGGGTAAATAAATGGACAAATAAATGAGTGACAATTCTTAACTCGGTTTATTCACGGAACATCAATGAAGGAGTTAAGGAGACTGACGTCATTATTCATAGCATGATCATGATCTTCAGCAGGTGCTTGAGAACTCTCTGATGCTGAGACTAAGAGTAATTCATCCTCCTAAAGATTTTCTGTCTTTAGGAGAGTGATAGTTCCTGTCTGGCTTTTCTGATGATTCTCACAACTTAATTATTTTTGGCATGCCCAATTGCTTGCTTTACTTCTTTACAATGAAGTCCAACACTTGAACCTCAGATTTATTTTTTCTGTTTTATTAAGCTCAGAGAACACAATTGCTCTAGAGAATAATTTTAAGATTTTTATAAACACATAACAAATTTTCTACTAGATAGCATTTTAAGGTTCACTTGTTAGAAGTTATATTTTTCCTATTGTGAAGATGAGAATTGCATTCTGTTTGGAACCTAAATTGCTTCTGTGTATATAATATCATATCATCAGCAAAGAGTGAGAGTTTGATCTCTTCTGCCCCCATTTGGACTCCCTTAATTCCCCTCTCTTGTCTAACTGCTCTAGCAAGGACTTCCAGCACTATGTTGAATAGAAGTGGAGATAGTGGGCAACCTTGTCTGTTTCCAGTTCTAAGTGGGAATGCTTTCAGTTTTTCCCCATTCAGTATGATGTTGGCTGTGGGTTTGTCATATATGGCTTGTGTCATTTTTAGGTAAGTCCCGTCTATGCCTATTTTGTTAAGTGTTCTTATCATAAAAGGATGTTGAATTTTGTCAAATACTTTTTCTGAGTCTATTGAGAGGATCACATGGTCTTTGTTTTTGCTTCTATTTATGTGGTGAATTACATTTATAGATTTGCATATGTTGAACCATCCCTGCATCTCTGGGATGAAGCCCACTTGGTCGTGATGGATTATTTTTTTTGATAAGCACCTGAATATGGTTTGCTAGGATTTTGTTGCGAATTTTTGCATCTATATTCATAAGGGATATTGGTCTGTAGTTTTCTTTTTTTGTTGCATCCTTTCCTGGTTTTGGTATCAGGGTTATGTTGGCTTCATAAAATGTGTTGGGGAGGATTCCATCCTTCTCAATGTTATGGAATAATTTCTGCAGGATAGGCACCAGTTCTTCTTTGTAGGTCTGGTAAGATTTGGGTGTGAAACCATCTGGTCCAGGACTTTTCTTTTTAGGAAGGTTTTTTATTGCTGTTTCAATTTCAGTATTTGATATTGGTCTGTTCAGGAATTCTGTTTCTTCCTGGTTGAGTCTAGGGAGGCTGTGTGTTTCTAAAAATTTGTCCATTTCCTCTACATTTTCCAGTTTATTTACATAAAGGTTTTCTCAGTATTCATAGATGATATCTTGTCTTTCCGTGGCATCAATCATAATTTCTCCTTTTTCGTTCCTGATGGAGCTTATGTGGCAGCCACTTTTGCGTATTGTTATTACTGTACCTCTAAGGAACAACCAGAGTACAGGAAAAGCAGTATTTTAGACAAATGATAGTGGCGTATACTGTCTGGGCTGATGGCATTACCAGATGGAGACCTGGGAACTCTTCATGTCTAGGCTAGTGGAAGCCCTCTACAGCCCCCACTGGAGTGGCTGGTCATTCTTCCAGCCATGTCTCTTTCTTGCTTGTTGTTGTTGAGCTAGGGAACATTGCCTGGAGATAGTGTTGTCACCTCACTCTGTCACTCCAAAGTTTTGGATTCCAGAATAACTAATAAGTAAAAGGTTTTCCTCAAATTGGAGAAAGGAAGATGAAAGAATTTTAGGAAGCAGAGAAGATGATGATGGAGTTTTTAATAGCCTTCCCCTCTGTGGATGGGACCAGTACGGGAATTGAATGTGTATGTACGTATACCACATACTAACAATAGTATAATGATGATAGTGGTAGTTATCATTTATTGAGCACTTACTATGTGCCTGATGGAGTATAACTGCTATACATGCATTATTGCAGTTAGTTTCCTGAACAACTCTATGAGGTTAGTATATCGTTATTCTGTTTTGCTAATGAGAAAACTTCAGCTTAGAGAGCTTGGTGGAGCAACTTAACCAAGTTTATACAGTTAGTACACCATAGAGGCAGAATTCTAACCAAAGCATTCTCTATTCCAGTGTAGATCTAAGAGGCACCTCAGCTAGTGAGTGTTTTAACATAGAAGATGGACTTTCCATGTTCATAAGACACAGGGGTCTGCCAAAGATTTCCTTTTTTGCTTCATTTTACATTTTATTCAAAGGTTCAAAATTGATAAGCTTAATTAAAATAACAGTCCCTTAATAAGGTGCCCTAAAACATGTTCAAACAAAATCCCATACATCATGCCTTAGTTGCTTTAATAAGGTAATGTTAAATAAATAAATATTTTCTACTTTTTGTGGTTGTGTCATTATTGAATTTTTTAAAATATAATTTGGTTTTAACATAATAAAACAATATAGTGATTTTGGGATTGGCTAATCTCCTGGGGTGCTGGTATCAGAATCTTTTGTGGAAGTGGGAATTTTAGTTTAAAACAATATTTCAGTATTATAATTGTTTGGCTTTTAATTATAATGTCTACTTTATTTAGAAAGATCAGCAACATTAAAGCAGGTGTGAGATTTTTATTTATCAATTATATGGATTAACGATTCAGTGGTACTTTATCTCTTCTTATACATCACTTTTGGTTTTATTTTATTGTTATTCATATATAT
>NW_012141302.1:978816-1001225 GCF_000956105.1 Propithecus coquereli | reverse complement strand
ATTAATATTGTTTTCTTTAGGTTATTACATTTCCAAATCCAGTTTATGGATGGACTTTCTGGTTTGGGGGCTTAATCTAGTGTGTGCTAGAATCTTACATCACAGACTGTTTTATAGAGATAAAGGAATCTGGAAATGGAAATCACATTTTTCAATGGTTTTTTGATTTGAAATTTTATTTATTCATGTTACTACAAGATTATCAGATCAAATAAGAACTTACTTGAAAGAGCTTTGTAAAATGTAAAGTATTACTTGTTATCATTTAATTATTATTATCTGGACAACAGATGCATGTGTTTATTAGACTCCTCCCTCAATTCAAATTATTATACTAGGAAATTGGGAATTTGCTTTGGTGCATCTGTTTAAAAGCTAAGAACTGGGACTTGGGATTTGCTGCTCAAGGATCCCCAGCCCAGCTTCCTAAACTTCACAAAGTCAAATAAAAACAGGATCATCAGGTAACATGTAAAGAGCAGTGTTGTCTCTCCTCTCAGCTTCGGTACCAAGTTGAAAATGTGTTTTGATGTATTATAGAGTAGGTAAAATTTTATTCTTGTAAATGGAGAACAAAAGAATAATTTTAATGATGAAAACAAACCTGGAATCTGAGCCACAAAGATAAAATGCAATCAGAGAAGCAATGAGGACTATTCTGTACATTTCACACAGAAAATACCAGGAGCAGCATTAGCATTTTTCTGAGGCCTTATCTTAATTAAACTTGGTCAGATGAAATTTCTTTGGTGAATGCAGGTTCTTCTCACAAAGACTTTCATTCCTTACTACAGGGAGAGCCACATTTTCCAAAGAATTGCCCCGTCAGTGGAGGGAGCCCAGACAGAGGGCCTCAGAATTTACTGGCTTCAAGAATGCTCCATGTGCTAATACCTTGAAGATGGAGATTTGGAGATAACCAGGTGTCCTCAAATGCGACAGATTTTACTGATACTGTTTTCTCTGGGGACCACTACAATGCAAGCCCCTTGAGGACAGCCAAGTTTCTGTATTTCCATCACGTATGTCCACTATTCAAGTATTCAAAACATACATGTGGCGGAATGAATACTCTTCTGCCCAAACTGCTGAGTATAACCCTTTAGCCAACCTCATCTTGTTTACCTTTGTGCAACATTGGAAATCACCCATCCCCTTTTCAGGTCTGAAACTTTCTTTAACTTTCCTGATTCTCTTTTTCCATGATTTATTGCTATTGCTTCTTTTTTTTTCCTCTGAGTTCCTGTCCCCACCCTCTCAAGCTGGCTATTTCCTAAGATGCTGTTTCTAGCCCTCTTCTTTATTTTCTTTAACTGGCTGGCTGTGCAGTAGATTTTCTTGAGAAATAACCTCTCCCCACCCCACCTCACCTCATGTATGTGTGTCTGTGTGTGGGGCACACTTTTTTTTCCCCTGAAATATTTGTGAGTTACAGACTCACTGTCCCTTTATAACACAGAGTACATTTCAAAAGACAAGGACATTCTCTTATATATCCACAACACAATGATCAAAACCAGAAAATTAACAGCAAATAGTACTATTATCTAAACTTCATTCAAATTCTGCCAGTTGTTTCATGAATATCCTTTATAACAAAGGGCGAAAACCAATTTTGTGGTCTAGAATATCAATCCAGGATCACATGTTGCATTTTGCTGTCATGTTTAAAGTGTCTTTTAATTTGGAACAGTTCTTCAATATTTTTTTGTTTTTCATGACCTTGACATTTTTGAAGTGTACAGGTCAGTTATTTTGGGTTTGTCTGATGTTTTCTGATGATTAGATTCAGATTATATATTTTTGGCAAGAACACCACAGAAAGGATGTTGTGTCTTTTTTAATGTCTCATGTCAAAGGGCTCATGGTATCTGTTTCTGCCATTATTTGTAGTGCTCATTTGATGTGGTGTCTGCCATATTTCTGTGCTGTAAAATTACTCTTTTCCCTTGTAATTAATAACCATCTTGTGGGAAGACACATTGAGACTCTGAAAATAAATATGTCTATTATGGATAATGGGGGTCAGGTTTCTCATTGTTGGAGAAGGGAATTATAGATAGGAGAAGATAGAGAAGATAGAGACTTAGGGGCAAATAAGACTTTTGGGGCTCCTTCTATATCATAGAATAGATCAGCAGATAATTTCTTCCTCTGCCTTGCCAACGGGAGTTGAAAATTAACCTAAGCTGATTTGGTCATGCATGGCCCTTAGTGTTTTTTGTTTGTTTTTCTTTTTGCTTTTCTCCCCCTTGGTTCATAATTCGGAAGAGATTTGAGGTGAGTGAGTGTTAGCTACTACACAAAACTTTGCTACTAGGTTATAATGGAAGCAAGCCAGACTAAATTCTGCTACACACAGAGACATTGATTAAATAAATGCTTAGAAAGCAAGGCAAAAGACAGCTTATACAGCTTGTTATACAACTTCTTAGGAAGTCCCAATGCCACTACCTGGCATAAAGGTTCTTTCAAGGCCGGCAGGGCAACATTCCAAAGGCTGGATTCTATTACCCTTATCACAGCCATCAGGCAACCCCAAATCTTCTTACATCAACGAGTGGACACAGGGCCACTTAGGAAACAAGCCTCAGATTTGTCTTCAGGGGGAGAGTCCTCTGGATGCTTATACTCTGTCACATTAGCGTGGAGAGTATCTCCAAAATATTTTTGCTACTCCATATGTTCTTGATCATCTTTAATTTTACTCATGAGAGTCTGTTTCTAGATTCTTCATATCAATAAGCCATTAGTTTTACCAATTAAAATCCAGTGCTAGCATACATTATACTGATTATCAAAGTCTTAGGTCTTAATAAAAATATGGATAGTGGAAATACGCATAGTGGTCATTTCTGGACCATTGCCTTTCTGATAAAATACTGGCTCAGTATGCAGTCTTGATTAACGAGACCTACTGCCCCCAGAGTTAAAACTTGAACTGACTAGCATGCACATAATATCGCACTGTCCATGCTAAACAGAAGTTTTTTTATAAGTAAATTAAACAAGTTGTAATGGAATTGGGGGAGGAAGGGATGGTCTAAGTACCAGGATGTACCTAGGAATCCAGTCCCATGAAGTGCTTCATAGGACAAAGTCCTTGATCAAATGCACTGGGAGAACACCGCATACTATAGTGCCATCTTGGAAATTAAAAATGCACATTAGTTATTTAGAGATTAATGTTCTGCAATAATGGAAACCTGTTTAGCTTTGTTGAACCCTGCGTTTCCCAAACTTAGTTGCTCATAGAGTCCTTTTATTTCATCGCACTCTTAAAATTAGTTTCCCCTGGGGAATGCTTTAGAAAACACTGCTTTAGAGGTTATAGAAGAAGTTTTTTTAATCAACATCCACTTAACTGATACTCAGCATTCCTGTAGTAAAACTTGAGGCTAATAGGCACCTCTCTAAAATGCTCTTTATCAGTTGAGTTGTGGGCTTACAAAGAGTCAATTGAGATTTTTCCAGAACCTGTTTATTTCATTTGTACTTGTAATTACAATTACATAACTTAATTAAATATTACATAATCCTGTGACTTGAGTGTAAATATAAAGAGTTATTGTTTCTTTGAAAAATAAGTTGAATGCTTTTGAAAGACTCAGTAAAGGAGAATTGCTGAAAGTATTATTAAATTAGGTGAGGGCAGAACAACTATCAAAGATTTGGGAAAAAAATCATAAAAAAGAATTTGCTACATAAATTTCTTTGCAAAAGTCTTTTAAGTTATTGATGCATTTTAACAAAACTGAAATGCATCATTATTCAAAAAAGAGTTCAAGTGGAGAGCTCAAATTAGTGGAGTCATACTCAAAAACCTTATATTTAAATAGAATATTTAAGGTACATATATTCCAATTTTTATTATTTTCTGTTTTTACTGATTTTTTAAATTAAGCAACTAATTACAGACCCTGTAGTGTCAGAAAAAGGACTTTTGTTCTAAAGAGAGAGAGAGAGAGAATTAAAGAAGGGACTTCACAAAGGAAAGTGTATGTCTGCGTATATATCTCTATATACTTGTGGTATGTTTTAAAATATCCAACACAGATTTTGTTCATGTTTCATCAAGCCAGGCTTGGATGTCTTTAGAAACTTTGCCACTTGTAACATGCTGCTTTCATTTTTTTCAGCTTTACTATAAGTTCATGGGATTGCTTAGTGCACCGTTAAAAAATGATGGTTAAAAATCTCAATTTCTCTCTGGGAGTGGTCCATACATAGGCACATGTGCATCCTTTGGAGTCCGGTCCTCTGTATTTTGTTTCATGGCTAGGAATGAATTTTATTTATTACTAGGGTATTTTTTCAGTGTTATTATATAGTGAAAGTTCTTAAAAGAATGTGCAATAAATAATGTTTGATTTCTATTTGGGTTGTTTTAGGCTCATCCCTTGGCAACCTACAATTTAAGGTTAAGGTTATGTTGTTATTTAAGAATTTTTAGCGTCTGTCCTCGTATGTGCTGCATAAACAAAACAATTATTCTATTGTGGACCAATTTTTCCTTTTGAAGTGCATAATACAACAGTCATTTCTCAGGTTTAATTAAGACTGTATTTGTAGATAGATCTGTAGTTTATGAAAGCAGTGAAGTAAAGAAATGCTTTTGTTATGCACAAAATGGAACAAAAAGAGAACATACTGCCTTGATCCTTTCATTAAAGGGAAGAATAAAACTCTTAGACAAATTTGGATCTCACTAGATTTTTTTTATTTTGTGTTTTTTCACAAATACCAGAACCAGAGCCATAAGATGGTAATTGGTCAAACTACTTATTAAGCTGGTATTTGGATATGAAAAGGTTATTTCCACCCAGTGCAATATTGCTTTTTGGAAACATTAAAAGTCCTTATGTTAGGGTGGTACTTGAATGAATGCTTTTAAAAACCTTGTATGCTTCATTTTGATAGGTTCTTTGTACATTTTTTGGAGGGTAAACATATCTGGATGTAGTGGGACTAAGGGTGGAGGTGGTGTGGGACAGAGGCGTAGAGACAGAGCTCCTTGCTCTTGAGAAGAGTAGTTGGCACGAGTGTTTTGGGATCTGCATGTAGTTTTTCTAGGTTCAACATGAAGAAAATTATTCTAAACTCCAGTGATCTATCTGCCCATACTTTATGCTGAGCAGCATGGACTGTTTATCTTTGATACCTGTAGGCTTTTAAGCAGCTTTCTTGATGTCATGTTGAAATCTTAATCCTGTGGTTATGCACATAATTTTCTACCAAATCACCTAGTGGAATTGATGTGTAGTTACTTCTCAGGATTTGTTTATTATTGTAGTGATGAAATCTTTTCCCATCTCTTGGTATACTCATGTGTACTGTTTTCTTTATTTTATAAGCCCCATGAAGGAGGAAGGACTTCTATTTTTGTCCTATTACTGTTGAACTTTTATTGAACCTTCTTCTTGGGGATTCTAATGTTTCTTATCATTCTTGCTATAGTTATGTGATTTTTTTTCCTCTTTAGATCAATTTAGAGAGTCATAATTAGCACTTTCAGAAACTTGGGGGAGCTGTTATTATGGTAGGAAGAGTAGAGATTTTAAATGTGCAACCATATCACTCATTCACTCTTTCAATGAATACCTATGGGTCAGATAACTGCTAAAAACTAGAGATATTGAGATAGATGAGATAATTCTCTGAAATATTATTCAATATTTCTTTTTCAGCTGCTACTTTCTAGAAAATGTATGATACCGTATGAAAATATAATTGAAATGGAGAACATAAGCTATTTGCTAGAATGGGGCAAACATATTTCTTGACCTACATGAAAAATATGGGTTGGGGAGAGGGAATGGACCAGATGTGGACATTGTGTCCTAAATAGGGCAATAAATGACGTCTTAAATACTACTCAAGATCCAAATCCAGGAGTAAAATGGTTGCAATAATATTTCTTTCAGGTGTACTTCCTTTTTTGACTCTTATTTTGTAATTAAAGTCACAACACGCTGATATTCCCAGCATAGAGGGAGAATTGAGGAAGGTAGAGGAAAATATAGGCAAAACAGAACAGGATTTTCATCAGATGGGCTTTAGCTTATTTGAAAAATTGGCTCTTGGACTTCATGTTTTGGACAATCAGCACAGAGTTCTCATAGGGGGTGTTATTTGCAGCTTTTGCTCTTTTCGAGAAGGCAGCCATCCTCAGACTATCATGTGGTGCTGAGAGAAATGAAGGTGGGGAAAAGAGGGGTTTTTTTGGCTTTTCCCTGAGACCTATCATCGAGACTTCTTTTTCCTGGTGGAGACAGGGGAGGAGACACAGAGAGGAACCTCAGGCCAGCAATGGTGCAGTGGGTCTGCCGCTTCCAGGGGGTGGAATTTCAGCTCTTCACGAGGACCTGAGGAGGCTTATGAGCTGAGGACCTGAGGAGGCTTATGAGCTTTCGTGTGAATTACTTTCTTTTTCCAACTTCTAAAAGGTTCTCCTTATTCAGCCTCAAAAGGAATGACGCAAATGCTACAAAGCTTTCTATTCTATGGGCTCTGGGAGCTGAGTGATGAAGCGCAGGTTTCTAATTGGAGAAACTATGTTCCCATACATTTTAAGTTAGCTGAGAAGAAATGTGTGAGGTACATGAACTGAAGTGTACCTTCATTTGATCTTCTAGAGTTTCACATAGAAACTGGTAGATGGAACAACAAATTTATGCAAAATACGTGGATTATAAGGCTGTGTGAATAGAGGGAGATTGACTGTGGTTACTCAGTAAACAGGACAAAGAAAGGGCAACAAGCAAATCACAGGACTGTTGAAAACCCCGGTCACTAGGGGATTGGAGAAATTGTGTCTCTTGCATAAGTTGCTCCCAGTTTGAAATCTTCTTAGTACACTCCTAAAGCTGCTCCATGGCTGACAGCAGTGTTAGGCTGAGATCTCTTAATCCCTATATAGATCAGCATCTCTCTAAAATAAATCACTTGACTTTTTTCTGCCTGACATTGCAGGAGAAAGCTTAGGAGACTAACACTTAGATTTGAAATGTCTGAAAACTGCTTCTCTATGTGACAATTTTGAATTTTACTTAGCTCTGCTGATCTTTCTAGCATTCTCAAAGGAAATGGATTATATTTTGCTACCTTCGCCCCAAAAGTGCAAATATAATCATTGTTATTTTCTTGTCTTATGGAATGTACTTTGATCAAAGTAAGTAGATAATGTGCTGTTTTCAAAGTCCCAACCACAGTGTTTTTTTTTTCTAACATTCAGTAATTCACATATTGTTCTTTCTAGGCAATTAGAGGATTTTTCAGTCAGACAGTAATTTGCTAAGCACTTATCATTTTTTCAGCACTGTGCAAGGAACTGAGGCATACAAATGAAATCTGAGGCACAGTTTACATCTTCATGTAGGTTACAGTGTTTGTAGACAAATGAAATCAAATCACAGGAAACAAAGAACAATTAAATGTTCAATGGTGTAGTACTCATTATAGAAACCTCTTAGAAGTAAATATTGAATACAGATGAATGAATGAATGAAAAAAGTGTTCATTTAAGGAAGAAATCATTGTGGACTGGAATGGGTCCTTGGGTAGATGGGATATGAGGAGAGCCATGAAAGATAAAATAGGATTTGGCAAGTACAGGGGAGTGGAGGAGAGAATGTTGCAGGTGAAGAGAGCAAAGGTGACAAGACGGCGTCGAGCGTGGTGTGTGTTTGGGATAGCGAGAGAAGGGATGAAAATCTTGGTATACAGGAGGAATAAAAAAAATGAAATTGGACAATCCCATTTCTCGATAAGTGGACCTCAATTTTGTGCCTATCACCAAGCGATGGATCATGATTGGTCTAAGCCACTCAGGACAATTCTATCTCCTACTTTCTCAGCCTTCTTTGTACCTAGGGCAGCTCTGTGACTTCATTCTGGCCAAGATGAAGATTGCTGATGGCATTTCTGAAAATGTTTTAGTTTTCATGATAAAATGTTGGTGTCCCTTTTCCCCCTGCTCCCTGCCTTGAATGAAGAGGCAAAGTCTATAGTTGTAAAACAACCTTTCTGTCATGAGGAAAAGGCTAAGAGATATTGTTTCTTTTACTGCTGAACTGCTAAACTGACACCAACAGCTGTCTGCTTCTGGACTTCCTGTTATATGAGGAAAACAACGTCTGTTTATGTAAAACACTGTAAGTCATGGTTTTAGTCATTTGAAGTGTTTTAGCATTATTTTAGAAAGGTTAATCTGCAATAGTGCACCAGATGGACTGGAAGTGGGTGAGAATTGAGGTGGCTGTCATAGAAATACATGTCTGAGATGAAGAGGTTCTGGGCAAGACTTGTGGCAAGGTGAATAGGGAAGGGGGCGGACATCTCAAAGAAGAAGCAAAAGAATTCAGTACAGATTCAGTAAAGGAGAGAAGAAGCCAAACTTCAAAGTTTCTAAATAGGAAATAAGTGGAATTGCCAAACAGCTTTGGGGATAGATGGATGATGGTAAAAATGAGTTGTATTTTAAAGTATGTTTAGTTTGAGATGATGATACGACATCCAAGTGGAAATGTTCTGTAAATAGTTGGACATATAACATTTGAATTCAGGTGAATCTATTTGGTGCCTTTGACCTTGGGCATAGAAAGACAGAAAAACATTAAATGATGCCTCCAGTTATGAGTTGAGAGGAAGAAAAAATGTCATTTGCATAAACGTGGAGACAGGAGATAACACAGAGTTGAAAATTAAACAGGGTACAATGTCATCACAGCACAGAGCACCGAATGGGGTATCAATAAATACTTATTGCAGGCATGAGTAAGGTTATCATCAGTATCCAGTGCTCATCTAGAAAGATAAGGAATGAGGAGAGAATTTGGTAAATCTGATAAAAAGTGAAGCTGGTAAAAACAGAACTCCAACGATTTCTAAAAGAGAAATTTCTATAGACTTGAGAGCCATATATTAGCTGCCCAGATCTGAGAAGAAGATGGAGTTGTGAGAAGGGAAGGGAGCAGAAGCTGAAAGTGATAGTGACAGATCATTCATCGAAAGAGTTGGAAATTGAGAAGAAGGGCTGATTCTTGCAGGGGTGGTAGACATAGCAAAAGATGGTTTTAAAAAGACTTAAAACTAGGAGGAAAGAAGTTCTTGGAAAGATCCAACCTTTAGGTGGGAAGAAAAATACAAACACACAAAGTAAAGGAAATGAGTGGTGTTGGAGAAAGACTTTAGTTTTAGGGCAGTTCAGATACTCCTCTGTAGTTGGAAGCAAGGATTACAAGGGGGCTCTGGAAACTAATAAGTGGAAGCAAATATACATGAGATCATCTGTCTCCACAGGGTAGTGAAGTCATGTGTTAGGAGCTGTGCTGGTGATGGGAGAAGTGAAAGGGGAGCTTTGGGAGGGATTAACTCTGGAGCTAATTGTTAGGATGTGTTAAAGAGGCATCTGTGCAAAGATCAGCAGGCCTAACTTAAGTTAGATGGCAAGAATCTGTCAAGGGCAGGGCTGTATGATTTTGTATCTTTCTCAGGCAAGACCATAGCAGAGAACCAGGAGCTTGAGGAGAAGGCCCAGCATCAGGCAGAGGTTTCATGGGGAGTTACAAAGGTCAGGGAGTCTAGAACAATGTTCCTAGAGAGGGTAGAGGAGGAACAGTCCAGTGTGCCCAGGAAGAGGTGAAGGTCCAAGGGCAGATTGTCCAGAGAACAGGTTTGGAGGGTATGGTCAGGGGAGGTGGCAGAGAAAGGGTGGTGGCCTGAGCAGTTAAATCCAAATCTCAGATGTGGAGCAGGACCTTGAAATGATGAGGCCCAAGCATTAACTGTTAGTATCAGGACACAGTGGCTTCTTACAAGTAGAGATTTAATTCTTATTCTAACTTTTTTTTTTGAGAAAAAAATTTTAGGAAAAATTACATGGCATATGTTCAAAATATACTGGTGTATTATTTACTTAGAAATAAAATTTAGGCCAAGTATAAATAAGGCACAAATCTAATGACTTTTATCTCTCTTTGGTGAGACTTCCTAAATATGAAATAAAAAGCCATCAATGTTCCAATTATGGCAATATTTTGCCCTTCCACATATTCAACTACCCTCTTGTTAAACTCAGCCTTGGGTTTCCTACAGTGTTGCTGAAACCTACCATCCATTCACAGTGTCTTCTAGTGATCTCTATGAAGCACAATGTTTAAAATGTTCTTTAAAAAAGCATACTGCTTTAATGAGAAGGCAGATGGCATGTTGCATGATTTCCTAACTTGTGTTACTTCCACACTGTAACTGAACTATATAAAGAATTTTGCTCTCAACTCAGGAGGAATCCTGTGAAACTCAAGTTTATATGAACTTACAGAAGAGCAATTTCTGTATATTGGGACCAATTTAATATATGTTGCAGTACCAGTTTTATTATGTAAGAACAACACATAAATCATAAGAGTTAAAAATGACAGATGCAAATTATAATGACTTTAGTAGGACTTTAAATTTTTATTTCTTCTGTTTTTTAATAGCAAGGCATTATTGTAGAAAATTTGAAAAATAGAAAAAAGTGGAAATGAAATAAAAATTGCTTTTAATTCCAACTTCCTGGAGCTAAACACTATTAGCTTGTTTTTTGGTGAGGCAGGGTTTTTTTTTTTTTGAAACTAGAATGATATTAAACAAACCTTTGTTTTCTACTTCACTAGGTCAGTTAACTTCTAATTCTAGTTTCATTTCTGAAAACTTTGCAAGATCAGCAAGAAAAGGTGTTAGAAGGAGGTAGCACGTAATGTAAGAGTTAGCAGAAAGCTTAATTTCTGTGGGACATAGAAAGGCTGACTAATTTGCAAACTCTGCTAACTTTTTACTTAGAAAAATGTGGTTGCAATGAGTAAAGTCTCCCTCGTTGCTAATCTGTAGAAGAAAAAGAATGGTTTAGCTTTGTTATGATTTATATCATATTCTTTTCAGGCTTAATTCTAAGCATGGAAAATCTTAGTTTTATACTTTTATTATATAGCCCAAAAGGTAGACATTTATTTTGGTTGATAAGTCCTTTTGTGTTGTCAGCTTATTTTCCTTTTAACATTTGTATATGGTTTCTTTGTGTAATGTTTTCTAATGAAACTTACATGTCCATTAGAGTCAACTAACTAGGCAAGGCAAATTTGCTTTGATCTTCCAGGGTTTATTCAGTTTTATTTAATATTGCAGTTTTATGAGGGTTATGAATCATAGAAATGTAGATAATATGAAACATTTTGCATTATTTTAGGTGGAAAGTTAAACTGTTTATAATTTAGCTATTTGTCCTAATTTTTATTACATAGAGTATTTTCACTGTTATTTTATTAATAACTATAGAAATATTTGACAGGCAGTTTAACTTGCTTTATCGAATTTCCAAATAGACAATGAGAAGGAATAATTGTTTTGCATTAATTTATATTTAATATAAGCATTTGAGAAGTAACCAGGAGGGGAGGGAAGGAGGAAGACATTCATGGATATACATTCTACAGTAATGGATTTTAATTGCCAGAAATCAATGGATCAGCCAAAGATTCAAATGTTAATTTTTAATGAATGGACATTTACTCAGGAATTGATTTCTTCAGACTCAGATGAAACATTAAAACAACTGAAAACTGTCAATAATGGCATATAATTGCCTATTTGAGTTTATCTGTGATTATTTTTGAAATGAAATCATCAGGGATGAGGTAATGTATAAGGGGGCATAAAAATCTTGGGAGCGAGCCCTCAGGACACAAATGTACATGTTAATTTGACAGACATATTTATTGTATATATCTTACGACTCAATTTCAATTTAATGGGCCATCAAAAACTGCTTGTTGAGTGTGAATTAAAGGAGTGATTGGTGGAGTGGTAGTATAATATATTAATTGTCTCTTTTGATATTTTCATACTTTAAGTTCAAGATCTGCAAACTGTGGCCTACCGTCCTAGTCCAGCCTGCCATCTGATTTTGTAAATAAAGCTTTATTGGAACACAGACGCATTCATTTGTTTATGTGTACTACAATGGCAGAGTTAAGTAGTTGCAACAGAGGCTATATAGGCTGCAAAGCCTAAAATATTAACTCTCTAGATCTTTACTGAAAAAGTTCATCAACTTAGTCGAGTTAAACTTTTCCTTTATAGTGTCATATTCTTTAAACCTGATGGCATACTATTGTTTAACATGTCAATGTGGAATCAAATTACCAAGATGCTAAGGAAGATAGAAACCCGTTTTATCTTGGAAACCTTAGAGAACGGTTCAGATAAGACATACATAAATAAATGAAATAACCAGAGAAAAATATGTCATTTTATAACCAAGGACTAAGTTACATAATAGTATCAAAAAATACTCCTGCATTCTATATCATAAACATGTGTGAATTGAAAGTGACTTTTAGTCTGGTCAGAACCAGCGTCCTCAAAATTACAACTGAGCCACTAATATATTAGGATACTTTTTGATGTTATGAACCAGAAATGGGAACATCAACTTTGTCCCCTATCCTTATATGGTTATGTCTAGGTTAACCAGGGTTATAAAGGAATCTGGAACTTTTTTAGAAATTGTGGGGTCAGAAAGAATGATGTACAAGGCTTTCTTGAGTATGGGCTTGGACAGAAGTAGTTATTTCAGGACAATTCTATGATCAGTGTATAGGTACACTAGCACAACTGTTTCTGAAGGACACAATTTTAATAGGACCTAAGTAGGAAGGCTGGGGATTAAAACATAGTGGAATTCTATCTTTAAGGATGAAATGGAGCTGGGAGAAATAACATGGCACATAACTGATCACAGGTGGGGAAAAGGGTGAACTTGGAATAGGCACAAAAAGCAGTTATAAATTGGTCTGAACTTACATGCAAACATAAGTGATATGAGATGATGTGTCTATAATTTGTTTCATCTACATTTGGTTTTGTATTTTGAGTTTCTTGCACTATAATAAAGAGGATGCCACCTTTAAATAGTGGAGTGTTGTTCTATATTGAAATGTTCTATATTGAAATGGCTGTCACAGGGCAGGGAGGTTAAAATCGGACAGTAGGGTACCTATGCTTCTTATGTAACTCTTCCGTATGAATGGTGGCAGATCAAGAACCTTCTATAGTAGAACCATTTTGTCACACTTTACCAACTACAAAATTCCATAGAATCAAAAGAAAAGAGATGTTAATGTGGTGGCCTGGATTAGCTGGGAAAAGCTTTGTGGAGAGTATTGGATTTGATCTCAGTTTCTGAGTAAAGTGTGAAATTGGCTTTATAAAGAAACACGATGGGGACTCTGGGATTTGAATGAGTGTCTTAGTCCTTTCTGGCTGCTGTAATAAAAATACCTTAGCCTGGGTAATTTATAGACAACAGAAATTTATTGCTTACAGTTCTAGAGGCTAGAAAGTCCACAATCAAGGCACTGGAAGGTTTGGTGTCTCATTAGGGCCTCTTTCCTATTGATGATGCTTTTTATATACGGTCAAAAGGACAAACAAGCTCTCTTGGGCCTCTTTTATAAAGGCACTAATCCCATTCACCTCCTAGATGCCACACCTCCTGACACCACTGCACTGGAAATTTAGCTTCAACATATGAATTTTGGGAGAACACAAGCATTCAGACCATAGCAATGAGCATGGTTTGTGTGGAACAAGAGATCAGGAAAAATGAACAGTTTATGCCTCAGATTTAATAGATTAGTTGAGAAGCAGGAAAGGTGCGGCGAGATGGGTTGGGAGGGTGGTGGAATATGAAGGAACTAAGGCACTGTTTTAGTCAGCCTGGTTTGCATGATTCCATTACCTTATGGGGTTGAGTGTTTAATGCTCAGAAGCATTTTCTGGAGTGGATCATACAGAGGTCAAGCGGTGTGCCCATGTCTACTTGGTTTGAGAATCACTGTGTTTGTTTTGCTGTGCTCCTAGTTGTAACTGATGACAAATCACATTCCTGGAGGGAAGGAACATTAAGTAACTAAAATACAACAGCATAAATCCTCTCTTTTAATAGGCAGCACCTGTAGCCTTTTGACCTTCTGTTCCAAATCTTTTATAGAGGAATATAGGGTATAAATAGTAAATAAATAAAATTGCCTCATGATTTTACTTTACTATACAGTTTTTTGGGAATCTTTTTCCTTTTGAGAGCATTCATACAGAGAAAGAAAAAAAAGGAAAGATAGGACCCCTTCTTTCATGTATCCCAATGGACTTTCCTAATAAGTGTTGCTTTTTAGTGAAAGTGGATTGCAGAGCAAGATTTTTAATGTAGTTAAACTATAAATTTTTCTAAGGGGAGGTTAGGTGGTGCTGTCCAACACCCCAGGGAATGGTGGGGGAGCTGGCAGAGGCTGCAGAAGGAGCAATGTGCCTATAGGTTTGGAAATCCCCAGCTCAGTAGGACTGCTGTAAATCACAGCATCCTTTGCGCCTTTTGAGTGAAACTTGGCACCTCCAACTTAGTACTGTGTGGTGGTCGCACCGTCCCTGACTTCAATAATAATAATAGATGGCACCTTCCATTGAATGGTGAAACTGGGCGGGCCTGTGCCAGTAATGATGGATTGGGAGGCTGAAAGATTCTGCAGAGAGGAGAGCAAGAATATGCCAAGGAAGCCTGTCTTTGTGTAACTTAAAAGACTGGTAAACATCAAGGGTTGATGGCACATCTATCATCCATGGGGTCACTGTGTCCTGGAAGAGCTTGTATGAAGGCTGTGAGAAAGCCTTTGGCAAAGATGAATGCCCTGGCACTCAGGTGGGGGAGGGCGAGGAGGTGAGGTTTTGTGAGTTGAACGTGGGCCTCCTGTAGTGTTCAGTCTGACACAGAAAGGGTTCTAGCTCACACGTGCCTGGTTGGAGCATGGAAATGGCTCCAGCTTAATATTCAGGCTGTCTGCCTGCCAAGACCTGTTGAATTTATTTATTTATTTATTTATTTTTTCATGGTTGTTACTGTTTGTAGGCAGTGGTGAGATTTGGAAGAAATAAGAAATTTGAGGAAAATAGACTTTACCAAAAAAATAAAAGTAACTCTTTTCAGTATCCAATATCACTGATACATGGATGCTTGAAGATCCTTCTTCATTCCTCATGGGTCTCAGGGAGGTAGGAGGTGTGGGGAGCAGAGGAGGAAAAAGAAAAAAAAAGGAAAAGAAAAAAGATGTTTTCTATCCAAGTATAGAAAATGGAGATGGAGTAAAGGTATCATTTTGGGAACCTTGGGAATAATAAAAAGAGAAGAAAACAATAGAACTCTTTCAGTTCAAAGCTGAATGCTTTGAAAGGTTGCTTCGTCTGATGTATGATAGGAGAAGATTTTAAAATATAAGTCTCATAACATTTCTTTGGCTTAGATGGTAGTGTTTAAGTTAAGACTCACATGCATCAGTTGGCCAGTTTGAATTATAGGAAATTATTTGGAATTAAAAATTCCTCCTTCTATCTTTTCCCCTACAAAGTCCCTGTCTCCTTATATGATTTTTCTCTCCTTTGCTTCTTCTTTTCTAATTCTCTATTTTCTCTCATATGCTAAAGAACTGGCAACTATCTCCTTAGAGGCTTCTATGATCCTGGATTAAGCAGTTTGTTATCCAGTCAACACCTTTATGAGCTGTGTTTGATTTTCCGAAATTGGTTTTCTGCAAATAGTCATATTTGAAAGTGCTATGCAGTGTAATGATTTGAAGGGGAAACATTTTAACATGGTACAACCACAGTGTGGAGAATGGAAAGTAAGCTGAGTGAGTTCTCTCTTTGAAGTTCAATTGCTAGATTTGCCTGGCTAGAACACAAAATGAAATCAAATTAAAGGATCAGGGATACAGGAAAGTTATGAGGAGAACATAGCCATTAGAAAGGGGACTGAAAAATGAACACCAAGAGTAACAAACACAGGGGTCTTCCATATCCATGGGAAAACATTCTATAGGTTCGATGGGGACTTTAAACATACAGTGGATTTTAAAAAATAAACTTTGTATTTTGCAACAATTTTAGATTGATATAAAATTTGTAAAGATAGCATAAATAGTTCTTGTGTACCCTTTATCCAGCTTCCCCTAATGTTAACATCTTATTTTTAGCAATTATGATAAACATGGGTCTATGGTTTATAGATATCACCACTTTCTTATATTATTAGAAGAAAATTAGAAATAATGAATTTTCTACTTGAAACTTCATGTTTTTGAATATACTTTAAGAATATTTCATATCTTCTGAGAGTCCTAGTGCCTGTATAGTGAGGCCTGTGCTATTTGGGAAGGGAAAATTGCCTTTTTCACTGTACCAAAAATCCTCTCCTCCAGCCTTTCTATGAGAAAAAAGTGGGTAAGGTACCTGTTTGGTACCTTTTATGTCTGGTAATGCTAACTCCTCCTCAGCTCCACAGTAAACTGAGGCTCTCAACCTCTCTCTTTTCTCTATGCTAAAATCAAGGCTTAGGAAAGACTCCCAATTGCGTTCACATCCAGAAAAAAACAAAACACCACTGAGCACATCTTAAAGAAACTGTTCTTCTCCAGGAGTATTTACATTTTAACAGGGATGCAAAACTTTATTCCCAAGCTTCCAAAATTTAGGTATGTTACCATGGTACTTTATTCTGGAAAACTGCTTTGGCTGGAAATTTTTTTGGCAAATCTCACTATTTTTATATTAAAATGGAATTATTTTAGGGTATAATGTAAAATGTATGCATTTTTTAAAGGCAAGATTTATCTTAAAATGGGACTCCTTGGTAGTCTCAGGCAGTGTGAAAACCCCAGTGGTATGCCTTTCTGGCTACTTAGGTTGAGAAAAATTGATAAACCATTGCCTTACACTAGCTGACATAAATTTTGGAAGTATAATTTTAGCACCAACTGATACAGGTTCTCTGTACTTTTATAACTCATCCTCCCTTTTGGTGAATATAAAATTTCATACACAAAGTCTGATTAACCCTCCCTTATTGAATATCATTGAATGTATACATTTCAGCATTTGATGAATATTTATAAAATGAACAAATGAATGAAAATATGGAATATTATTATTATGTGGGGCCTTCCTTGTGTCTCCCAAAACCCCCCCTGGGGAGTGTGCACTTATTGCAGGTAAGCCAGGCTCTGCTAACTAAGCCCTCATATCCTGGGCCCTGAGAGACCTTGAGGTTGAGGCCTCGGCTGTACCATTTGACCCCAGGTGTGGTTCTTATCCTCTTGAGCTTATTATTTCCTGTTATCTAAATGGGAATGTCAGTGATCTATTGTGAGAACCACATATAAGAGTGCATTTTAGCTTATGAGCTAGTCGTTGGCCTTTTTGCTATCAGATCTACTCCTTGTCTCCCACTCCCCTTGTCTGCATGGCTGAGGGTTCAGCCCCTGCAAGCTGATTTCCCAGCTCTTCATTCCAGCTGGGTTTAGCCAGTGAGAGGCACTGGTAGGAGATGGGAAAGTTCAGCAACTGTGTTTGCTTTGTGGCTCCAGCTTGTATAAGACAGGCCCACTGTGGTTCCAGCTTCTTCCAGGACTCTGGCCCTTTCCTGTTGACACTACCACCTTCTTTTGTCCCTCCAGTCCAGGAGTGGTCGTAGCTACCTGCTGTTGCTAATCTCTAGGCTGCCTTCTTGTTCTCTCTTGGCTTCTTAGCTCTTCCAGCACTTACATTAAATTTCCTCTCTTTTGAACACTTGGAGTGGTTTCTGTTTCCCTCATTGGACCCTTATTGATACAGTCCATTTCAGTAATCTCGCTGTGAGCTGAGAAGAGCTAAAACTAGGCTGGTCATGATAGAAATAGAAGGGCAGGAGAGACCTGTCCAAGGAGGAAGGGACAGAGCAGTAGCTTATTAGATAGAAGGGGCCAAGATCAGGAGAAATCGGGCAGTTCAGATAATGGTGACTGCTGCTGGTGGAGACAGGCCGTTGGAAGGGGAGCTGGTCTGAGTGTAGAAGCTATGGCTTTGGTGTAGAGCATGTCAGACAAGATAAACTTCATGATTTCACTGCCTCTAAACCCGTTGCCTTTCCCACTTAAGTGTATTGCAGCTGCAAGAGTATTTATGGAGTAGCATTTCTCTCTTGGGAAAGGGTAAAAGAAGTTCAGAGGAAAGAGAGCAGAGGTAGCTATACTTACATCAGACAAAAATAGATTTTAAGCCAAAAACTATGAAAAGAGACAAAGAAGGTCATTACATAATGGTAAAGGGGTAAATTCACCAAGAAGACATAATAATTGTAAATATATATCTACCCAACATTGGATACCTAAATACATAAATCAGTTATTAAATGATCTGAAGGGAGAGATAGTTGCAACAGTATAATAGTAGGAGACCTCAACACCCCACTTTTAACAATGGACAGATCATCTAAACAGAAAATTAATAAATAAAGAAACATTGGACTTGAATTATGCTTTAGACCAAATGGACCTAACAGATATATAGAGCACATTCCATCCAATAGCAGCAGAATGAATACACATTCTTCTCAAGCACACAGAAAACATTCTCTAGGATAGATCATATGTTAGGCTATAAAACGAATCCTAACAAAATAAGAGAAGAGCAGTATGTAGACAGAAGGGAATGCCCTCTAGTGGCTTGCTGAGCCTGAAACATCTCTCTCCAATGCCATTGACTCCAGCCCTGTCTCTGTAACCTTTTCAGGGAGTGGAAACGGAGGCTGGCTGCTCAGAAACCATTCGTTGCCAGTTGGGCAGCATCTCTTCACCAAAGGGACCGAGATGAGCAGGCTGTTCCTCTTGCCAGTGGAACATTTGCAAGAGGAGTACTGTGGGAGGAGATAAAAATTGACTTCCAAATGGCCTGCAGAAATTCAGAGACATTTTTAGGACCAACTTTTAGGTTCAGACTTAATAAGCAAAACAGCAGATACTTAAGGTTTTGTTTTCCCCATGGGTTAACATAGTTCATAGTGGGGATGGTCAACATTGCTACAGCAGCTGAAATCCACTTCCTCAAAGGACTGGGGCATTATGGAAAATAATGATCTCTGAGGCAGAGAAATGATTCCACATCTTTGGGAACAATATCTAGATACATTAATAAATGACCTCAGATTAAAAACATAAAAACATTTTGGCAAATCAGAGAGAGCATATTATATGGCATTCATGATGTTTTATATAGTGTATGTGTGTTGGGAAAGAGGAGAAGAGTCTAATAAATGAAGACAAACAGGAAGCCCTTCCCAGATACTTTTCGGTCACGTTGTACAGGTCGAAGGTTCTGGGAAGAAACAGCTAGTGCTTTGACCTGCCTTCTGCAAATATAATGTTTCCTGTTTGTAGGAACTTGAGGCTGAAAAATGTACAAACCAATTGATTTAAAGCTCTTAAACTCATAATAGCCACAAATCTCTAGGACTACTGGTCAAAGCGTTTGAGAGAGAGAGAGAGAGAGAGAGACAGAGAGAGACAGAGAGAGGGAGAAAGAGAGATTCTAGATGTCCTTGGAGTGTCACATTATGTTTAATTTCTGGATAGTCTTCAGTTAATTGAATAATTGATTCATGTGAATCTTAAATGCATCAATATTCTATAGTTTCCCAAATGTTTTATTTTCTGTGATTTTTTTTTTCAACTCCAAGTGAATTAGGTTTGGTTGGAGAAAACCATTTATGTTTATGTCCTCTAAAATATGGTAAGGGGAAGCATGATTCTCCTTGCAGTGATGTTTACATTAATAAAGCTTTTTTTTTTTTTAATCTCACAACAACCTAGATAATATAAAATTAAAATCAACTGCTGACCTCAGGGAGCAAGCAGATTTTTTTGATAAGGGTTGTATAGTCACGTTTACATCTTTTTCTTTCCTCTTTAATAAATGATGAAAGCTCCAGTGCTGTCATAAAATCACATTTATTTGTAGTGATAGGGATGAAGCTAATCCCTGTTTCATCACCCTGATCAGCAGTCACACAAACACAATGGAACCTGACATGCTGGCAGCCTCTGCTTAGTACAGCTTCTCCAAGTTGATGGCTGGAAGTCAAATGGGGTGGGCTAGTTCCAAGTAGGAAAGAAAAATAATTAGTTTCGGAGAGAAAGAGATTATTAAAATTTCCATATGAGATTTCCACCATTTATTGGCTTCAGGTTGAGTGGTAGTTACACTAAGATGCCTCTGTTTCAATTCTGAAATTAAAAGCATTTAAGGAAGTGGAGAAAATTATTATAGACAACAACAACTATTTCAATAACATTTCCCTGCCTTCAGGTTATTTATTGCATTGTTAATTACTTGCTAAATAAAAACAAAACAACTGGAAAATTTCTAGCAACAAAATTTTTCATCAGGGAAGTCTTTTGGTTAAAGAATTCTTTCCTGTCATTGCAATATCAAGCTGTTTTCCTACCCAAAAGGAATTGATTAGTTTTAAAAATTGTCATATACGTCAGGGAAAAAGCATAATGCTTTGTATGCAAACATCAGTGGAGACAAAGGCAACTTTTCTGGCCATATGGTTTTTAGAGACAGTTGCTTCTGAGTCAAACAGACCCAGGTTTAAATTTAAGACATCTCTCCTTTGACCTAGATTTGAATCTCAATTTATCTTTCCACTGTGTGATCTTGGGTAGGTTACTTAATCTCTCAGCCTCAGTTTCTTCATCTGCAAGTTGGGGATAATGAAACTACCACGAAGACCTGTTGTGAGGGGAAAATAAGATAAAGTGTGTAAAGAGCTTACATAGCAGAGAACCTGACACATGGATTCACAGTAGCTGTTTTTTAAAAAATAATATTTTCGTGCTATTTGTTTTTGTGACTATCAGCATTTGGCAGACTGCTTGCTGCATGCTGAATGTTGTCTTCATAGAGTAGTCCCTGAGTGATGGTTGAGACCTCACAGCTTAGACAGATTTGTTAAAATGTTGGGTGTTATTGTCTCTAATTGGGACTCCTGGATACCACATTCGGCACCTGCACGGCTTTAGCAGCAATGGCAAAAAATAAATTCCATTTCAATCCGTGCTATCCACGATCCTTGATTTTGTCTTTTTAAAATAAAATAAGGTTTTATGCTTGAGGATATAGCACATGTTCAGCTGCTGAGCGAGACTACACCTGGCATGTGTGGGTGCCCTGGTAAAAACCCAGGGAACTTTGCGTTTCATTGTATTTTCAATAATACTTAGCAAGTAGCAGAGTTAAACTTGTGAATCATTCTAACTGCTTTTCTTAATGGAAACTGCCTTTCTTTATCTGTTAGTAGTTAATACTTTGTGGTTCTAAATTAGGTTCCTTGATGTGATTGTCTTCTTCTCAAATATCATTAAAAACTCATTTTATAATGGAGAAGTTCCTAATGCAAGCAGTCTGGGGAACAAGGCGTTCCAGGCTCTTGGTGCTGCTGGGTGGAAGGGGAGGAGGGGCTGGTTGTGATGCAGTCAGGACGTGCTGCCTGGTGTGGGGAGGAGTAGGAGGAGACTAGCATTTATTTACTGTATACTCGGTGCTTTGTATACATTGCTTCACTTAATCTTCTCAGTGCACCTTTAAGGCAGGTATTATCATGCCCATTTCAGAAGCTCAGAGAGATGATTTGTCCAAGATAACATAGTGAATAGAAAAGCAGGAATAAAGGAAGAAGTAAAATACCGGTTTTGGTTACGCAGTGTATTTCGTGAAAATCCGTTAATGTGTAATTTTATAATTTGTGTACATTTTTGCATATATGCTACACTTCGATAAAGAGATACTTATAAAAACAAACAGCTCTGCCTTACTCAAAGTCTATGCCCTTTTCTCCTCTTTCATACTGCCTCCAAACTAGCACGTGATGGATGGAACTCTATGTGCTTGACAGGGAATTTCCTCCAGCAGTCACAGCTGGGTGTGGCCAGAAATAGTGCCACCCTTATTAACTGGACCAGATTTGAAAGACGTGAATATTTTCTGGGAAAGATACATTCAGAGAAGTATAGTTTCCTAAAACTGCAGGTGCATATGTGTTAGACTTAGAAAATAATTCAAGAATAGTGTTCTGAAAATGTATTAAGCTTGTTGCGGAGTTGTTCATAATAATGAAAAATTGGGAAAAAAGGAAATATTCATCAAAGAGGAATTCAATAAGTAAATACTATGTGGCTTAAAAACCTACCTATTTTGAATGATGCCTGTGATATAGTATGGAGTGAAAAATGGTATGGAACTGCATATATAGCATGATGATATTTTTGTAGTTGTTTTTTAATATAACATATTTGCATAAATAAATGGCTGGGAAGATATTTGCTAAAATATCAATAGTGGTATCTCTTCATTTCGTGACATTGGTTGAATTTTGCTTGCCTTTTATATGTTTTTCTATATTGTTTGACATTATTTTCCTACAATTCTATACACAGAAATTTTTATTTTTATTTATTTTTTTTTTGAGACAGAGTCTTGCTCTCTCGCCTGGGCTAGAGTGCCGTGGC
>NW_012141302.1:975347-978151 GCF_000956105.1 Propithecus coquereli | reverse complement strand
TATTTTATTTTATTTTAGGGACTCCAATCAGGCTGAATAAAGACAGAATAGAAATCATACATTAAATATTCATGCAAAAACAGGTAATGGAGCAGGATACGACTTTTGTTTCTGTCTTTTTCTCAAAGATTTCCAAGGAACTAACGTAAGAGAATCCTGAGTACATCTTGCTGTTTGTGTCGTTAATATATGCTGTTTCATTATCTATAACCCCTTGACACAAATCATGAGCTCTGGCTGAGTTCATATAATCACTACCCCTGAACAATTAGCAGTCCTGACAACATTTGCCCCTTTGGATAAGTAGGTCCCCTAATCTGGAATACTCTCCCCACCCTTACCTGAGTTTATCCATCAGAAACCACCTTAGGCTTTCAGGCCACAGCAAACTCTCTCCTTTGAACATATATACCTATGAAAATGGACAACATGGCTGACAAAATTCTCTTTCTGATTTGTGAATTGATATGTATGAAATATCTTAGGATATATAAAAAAGAAAATCAAAGATTTATATTTAACCAATCTCATCTATTTAAAAGACTATATGAGGAATAGGAATATTTTTGTTCTGGTAAATCTAGCTGTTTGGTCTGTATAGTACCAGTAAAGTTGCTTTTTATATCCTGTGTTTTACATGTTATGAGTTAGGAAGATGTCTTTAGATTAACCATGTCTGACAGACATCATCTGTCTTACTTAGGCAAGGCATTTCATTTTGGAGGAAAGGAGTGCTTTCCTTGCCACACAGAGAAGAGACCCCGAGGAGTCTGGTGTAGTTAGAAGGAAATAGTTTTAACCTTGAGAAAGGAGAAAGTTGAGTGAGCAGGGGAGAGTGGGTTTAGAGCCATGAAATGGCTGTCAGCCAAGACCCTTGCCTCCTCCACCTGGGACACACACACTCAGAATCTTAAGTAAAATCGGGAAGTTTATTTATGTGTGGATTTCTGAGGAAATTGGGAAAGGTTCTGAAGATTGTTTTGCATGCAAGGACCTTTTAAAATAGAGGTAGCCCAGGCGAGAAGAGCAGGAGAGAGGGCAGTGTGGGGGACATTGCTGCTGCAGGAACTCCAGCTGTGCACGTGCTCAGGGAGCTTTGGGCTGTCACAAGGTGCGGAATTGGAGCCAGACCATGCTGAACCCAATCTCTGAAGGTGCCAGGGTCGGCAGGGCTGGGCAAGGGTGTCTGGGTGTACGTAATGTTATGGGCAGGGGGTATCCCTTCCCTGTGTACACATGCAGGGGTGACGTGTGGTGCTGGCAGCTCACACTGTCTTGATACCGTCTTTAAAAAGGACCACGAGTCTGCTTTTCTAACCTCTAATTCCAAAAGAAATGAAAAAATCAGAAACTACCATTTCACTTAAAATGCACAGAAATAAAATCTTTGATGTTCTGTCTGTTCATTTCCCACCATCTTCATAACAGAAAAATGCACAATTTTAAGTGACTAAGGTAAGGGCAGTGGATCCCAATCTAACATTCAGCAGAAAATTCATTGGCTAATTTTGATAAAGTTACATGAGTGAGTCAGTGAGTTGAAGCTGTTTCTATGTTAAGTCATTACAGATGTTAAATTTAGCATAGACGTATAAACTCCTGAGTCTGGAGACTGCTGAATATTGTAATGTTAAACACACTCCCACCCAAATGAACTGCTTGTTGGATTGGTCTCAGATGAATTTTCCTGCTGAGCTGCCACTGTAGTTCTGGAGAAGTCAGACATTTCAATCCTACTGTTCCCCATCAGGTCTCGTTGTCTGTGGAGAAAGTTTATGGGCATGCAGGGACACATGTACATGCTCTTGAAATATTGATGGATTCCTTTCTTTCCTTCCTTCCCCCCCACCTCAAACTTTTGTACTTAACTTTTCTATTAATATATTTGAAGTTTATGTTTTGACAATAATGAGTTCAATAGATCAGAGCTTTCTACCTTTGCAATACTACTTGTTTTTAAAAAAATAATATTGGATTCTTTGTTATAAGATATTGGTAAATTTTGTTTCCTGAGGTGATTTGAAAAATGTCACCTTCCTTAAAATACAATGAAGTAAAATGAACATGAGGAATGTTAATAGGATTGTCTCAGGATCAGCGTACTGATACTGATATATGGAATACTATGGTTATTAGCAGAGAGTATTTATCAACCCTAATAAGTTAGCAACTCTCTGCAACTTTCTATGTAACTTTCTTACTAAGCTACTTTGAGGGTAAACAAGTCCCAATTGGAAGTGAGGACTGCAAATTCGACCCAGCCAACTGTAATGATTAGCATTGGAAATGTCCCATTGTGGAACTCTAGTTCCATCTGCTCATGAAAAAAAGATTACAGGTAATTATGTCTAGGAATTCAGTGTGTAGGAGTGGGTTATATGTGAAAGGAATGATTGCTGAGAGCCACTGATCATGGTGGGGGGATGTTGTAAGGTTGTGAAAGTTTTATCTAAAACCTGTACTTGTTAATTAGTAACTTTGAATACATTTATATCCTGCAGGTAGTGTTTCAATTGTTTCTTGAATGCTAAAAAATGCTTGGGTTGGAAATAACGTTTTCCAGTATAATTTGTACTACCTACACACTGTAAAGGGATATTAACCATTTGACTCCTCTGTAATGGCCCCTAGTAGTGAAGGAGGGTAGGCAGGGGAGGGTGAGAAGGAAGTTAGGGGAAATGGTGAAATTGGATTCACTGTTTAGGGTCTGCGAGAGTGGGAAACACTGGTTTAGGAATTTTCAAACCATTTTCCCCTTGTGAAGGCATTATTAAGGTCAATAGACATGTTTTTTTTTTTTTTTT
>NW_012141302.1:943575-974689 GCF_000956105.1 Propithecus coquereli | reverse complement strand
TATTTGCTAATTTTAAAGTTAACTAACTTTTTAATGACTTTATTATGTCTGCTTTTTGTTGGAAAGGATTTGAATATTTGGTTGCAGCATGGAGATCTGAAGTTTCAGTTGATCCTCTAGATGGGTATCAGTCATTTGTGACCTTAAGGGAATCTTGATTTGGGTTAGGTAGGAGAATATAGATTTGCAGCAATAAGTGGTTGAAAAGCAAGAAAGCACTTTTCAGGCATGTTGCCAAAGGCATGGGTATTCTACTGCATTTTTCCATATTTCAATTAGACCTTTCTTAGCACCAAACAGTTGCAATAAAATGCCATCTACTGAGAGTTTGATCAATTCCGTCTATAGTTCTTTAGGTGCCTTGGTGATATCAACTAAGTGAGGCTGAAATGCCAATTTGAGTGTGATGTCATGATTCTCAAAGTCAGTGAACCTTTCATTGTATTCTCCAACTAATAGGTCTATAACAGCTGCATATTCTTCAAATGATTCACAGGTATCATCCTGCTCATCAGTGACCTTTGTTAACTGGGGAAAATGTTCATCCAAAATTTCCTTTTAAATAAATGTTTTTAAGAAAGATAGCTTTTTTAGAAATGCTTGGATTTTTTGCCACATATCATATATAGACTTAGTTTTGCTTCGCAAAGAAATATTCAAGTCATTTTGATTTGACATGATATCACACAGAAATGCTACATTCCTATAGAAATCTTCTTCAATAATTCACATTGCTTATTCTGTTCTTTATAAAATTTAACCATCTGTTCTCACTGAGATAAAATTGTGGCTAACACCTGTCCCTATGATGGCCAATGCACTTTAGAATGATATGGCAAATCCACACTGAGTATCTCATCATTCAATTTTAGCATGTTATGAAACTGAGGATGCCATGTTGCATTTGCAGGAATATAGTTAGCAATACTTAAAACTTGTCACTTAAAATAGTAGCTTTAGCACAGAGATTTTGCTGATACAAGATATAATGAAAACAAATGAGAGCATCTGGATCTGTTAATACTTTTTTTATCTGTGCGATAAACCCTTCATGTTTTCCTGTCATGGAAGGTGCACCGTCTGTACATACACCCACTAAATTTACCAAATTCAGTACAACTTCATGATATTTATCTTGAAAGTTACAAGCATCTTACAACTTTGACAATGCATTCTTGCACAATTTCTATGTCACTGAATGGATTCCCTTTTTTCCCCGAGTATATAAGCTACTTTATAAGTTGCTTCAGTGGCATTATTCCCAGGTCTTACTGCTGCTTGAAAGAATAGTTTTTGTTTTTGCTTTCCATTTTTTAATTTCTGCAATACAACCTTTCATGCCTCTCCCTCTAACTTAAAATATTTGTGGTCCTTATGAGTGTTACAATGCTGAGGAGCATTGAATTTCTTTAATGGTGACATTGCAGTATCACAAAGCAAGGAGATCATCTTATCTTTAGTAGAAATAAGATAATATTGTAATTCTCAATACTCATTAAAAAATATGTTTTCTTCCTTCAGCATTCTTCTCTTGGTCTTTTTTGACATCGTGGGATGTTAAGCAGGCAGAATTAAAAAAATACTGTTGAGCTGTGCAACTATTCACAAATTCCACTTCAAACAGAAACACAGTGCACCACTGTCAAAAGCTGATAACAGACTGGCATACTTGACCCCCATAAACTCTTGTCAGCCAGGCTTGTGTGGTACTGCCACCAGTCAGGCAGGGGAAGTTAGAACTAAATCATGATCGTAGCAGCTGTCAATTTAGCCTTTATGGCTTACTAATTGTTCTAATTGTGCCAGTTGATCTGAGAGGATTATTTCATTAAAATTTATTTTATCCTTTGGTATTTTAAATACTTTCATTTTAAAAAAAATAGAATAAAAATATAAAAAACAAACAAAAATGTATTAATAAAAATAAAAGAATTTGTTCTGTAACATTTGGATTCAATCAAAAGGCCGCACGTAAGGACCTAGAAGGCCACATGCGGTTTTAAAACCGCAGGCTCCCCACTCTTGGTCTAGAATATGGTAAGACTCTGGAGCCCACCACTAGGGAAATAAAAGTGAAGATTAAAAAAAAGCCCAAACTGCTCCAAATCTGACCCTTGAGTTATTTATTTGCCTCATTTACATGTTATTGTTTTTGAAATGGCAGATTATCCTTTCTGATAAGTTTTGTGCATTAAAAAACAAGTTTTAGCTATTTTAGGAGAACTCCAGATTTATATAAGACTGTTGTGATGAATTTTTTCTTAAAACATGAAATCCCTTATAATGCAAATAGAACTCCTTTACCAATTTCTCCATATTTGAATGGATATTGGACTTTCTCAAAGTTGTCTACAATTATATGTAACTCAATTATGTGTATTTCCCTAGAACTACTTATATAAAGCAATATTTCTTGACCCTTTGAAAGTAGTGACTCCCTATTATTTTTCTTGATTTCGTGATACCCTCCCTCTTCTTCCTGAGCTAACAATAGAATTAAATTAAAATGCTGAAAAAATATGGTTTCAATATCCATATATTCTTAACACGGAACTATCACATCATTAAATGCAATGTGGACTCTTTTTTGATAAATGTATGAAGTTGAATATTCTGATTTGGTGCAGTGTTTTCAAATTTTCCTGACCATAAGAATCACTTGGGATGGGCGTAGGATATCATTTGTTAAAAACGTATATTTCTGGGCCCCGCCTCCTACCTATTGAATCAGATCTGTTGGACTTGGGAATATATTATTTTAATGAGCTATTGCAGGTGATTCTTATGATCAGGTAGGACTGGGACAGGTGACATAAGGCAATAAAACTTTTGGATGCGTCAGAATCATCCTTGTCTTAATTAAAGCCCAAATTTCTGAACTCTACTTCCATATTCAATGGGCCTGGGGTAGAGCCAGAAAATCTGCATTTTTAACAAGGTCCCTGTCCATACTGTTGCTGCCAGTCCAAAGATCACACTTTGTGAACCATTGACTTAGTGGAAGGAATGTAGTCTTGAGACCAGACACTTCTGGGTTCCAATCCCATTTATTAGCTGGCAAGTTTTAATATATTAATAGTTACTTAATAACCCTGAGATTTTTTCTCTTCTTTCTCTGATTTCAATTTTTTTACATATGCTTAAATAAATTCATATACATATACACATATATTGTGCTTGGGAATAAAAGCTACACTAGATAAATATGGAGTACAGATGGAAGCTGAGGAGGAGGCAGAGATGAGAGCAAGGAGGAGGCTGATGAGTGGGTACAACGGAGAGCGAGTGGTCTGTACAGTAATAACTGTGTCCTGGAATAACCAGATCCCAGCAAAACAACAGAATCTGAAACCAACTCAAGAATGCAAAGTGAATTTATTAAAAATCAAGCTCACTGTTAACTTTGCATGGAGAAGAGAAAGGTCACTTGGCTGTATAAGTATGATATCATTGATTAATTTGAATGCTTTGTCTGAAACATTACTGTTGAGATTCTGAAAGTTCAGATACTGAAAAGAAGAGAATAATGTTGAAATGGAGAAACCAATCATTTGAGAGCTGTTTCTCATGACAGTTGAGGATAAAATCATTACTACCTGCTCTTCTTATACATATGACTAATGACATATTTATAAATTTAGTTGAGCTTAAAGAAAGAAATATAGCCATCACATTTAGGGTTCAAACCCATTATTTAATAAGTATGTATACTTTGTTCTATTAGCTTTTCATGGAAGTCAAACATTTAAGAAATATTTTTTATCTCTCATGATTTGAAAAATAAAAGCCAATCTGGGTGTAAAAATCCAACATTCATGTAGAAGCCCTATATGGACATAGTGTTCCTACGGAATTTAACTTCTGGAGTAGTAATTAAGAGCAAGAGCCCGGGATTCAGATGCCTGGGTTCAAATCTTCCTTCTACCTCCTAGCCAGAACCCCTTAGCACAGTCACCTGTGCCATAGTAATGCTCATTAAAGCTGATAATAATCATGGCACGTAGCTACGGGATTTCTACAAACTTTTTTTTTTTTTTTGAGACAGAGTCTCACTGTGTTGCCCGGGCTAGAGTGCCGTGGCGTCATCCTAGCTCACAGCAACCTCAAACTCCTGGGCTCAAGCGATCCTTCTACCTCAGCCTCCCGAGTAGCTGGGACTACAGGCATGTACCACCATCCCCGGCTAATTTTTTCTATGTATTTTTTTAGTTGTCCAATTAATTTCTTTCTATTTTTAGTAGAGAGGGGGTCTCGCTCTTGCTCAGGCTGGTTTCGAACTCCTGAGCTCAAACAATCCGCCCGCCTCCGCCTCCCGAAGAGCTAGGATTGCAGGCGTGAACCACCCTGCCCGACCTACAAACTTTTATTCAACAAATATTTACCGAGTGCCTCTGGGGTGCCAGATGTGATCCCAAGTGCTGGGGATATCTGCTCTCAGGGAGCCCTGGGAGACATGCAATAAACCTGTGAATAGAAAATTTATATGATAATGCTAGATGCTAAGGATGGAGCAATTAGCAAAACAAAGTCTTGACCTTTTCCATGTTCCGCTACAGTGCTGTGTATTCAAATTTATGTACATTATGCAGGCTCATCACAAGTGATGACTTAGATTTCCTGACTAGAGTTTTCTGCTTTACTCATCAGACTGAACTCCTTAATTCAATGATATAACAGAAGTTAGTTTGCAACTTTAAAAAAATTTGTTCATTTCAGTCCTCTCTTAGGGATTAATAGATTTTGTCCATATTACAAGTAAAAATAACAGTGAATGTTCTATATTTTTATTCTCTGTTTGATGTGCTTGTAATTTAAGACTTAGCCACAATATAAAATATAGTTATGTTCACTTTTATAATTTCTTAGGAATTCTATTATTTATAATTTAGTAATTTTCGTTTTGTTGAGGACAGATTTAATTACACAATCTAAGAAGCTATTGATTCCTACTAACCTCACCATTTTATAGTCTTATTATGTTTGAAAGTTTTAATAAAACGTGTTTCCTGGGCCAAAAGGAGAATACTATTTTAGTTTTGCCCAAATTTGCCAAAATTGTATTAATTATTAAGTGTGACTCATTTGCGACTGTGCTTCCTTCTATAAAATCATAACTAATTTAAAGGAAAGACAATGAAAAATTTGATGTTTTTCAGACAAGAGAATTCTCATTTGTTCTCAGCAGGTTAATTGTTAGAACAAATAATTTCAGTGGACCATTTGGTATAGGGAAGATTTATAGGGGCAGAACCGTTAATGGGCTGGGCAGATTTCTTTCCCACCCAAGGATGAAAACCAAAGGTCCAAAGAAGACATTGTAACATTTCTTCTCCATAGTCTACCCACTTGGAGGATTTTTAGCATGATCAGTAGCATACTTTACATGAGATTGATTTTCCTATGGATTGAATGTTGAGCGCTAATGGGGCAAAAACAACATAGTTATTAGCAAGAAAACTACAAACTTTGAAGCTCGATGTTGATATGAAAAATATGACAGAAAGTAATCTAGTGTTGCAGTGATAATTGAAATGACTCAGCATGTCAGTGAGATATAAAACCAGCATCCTAAAGGATACGTAAATTTCTGTGCCTAAGAACCCGGAGGCCACGTTTTATTGCACTTAGTACTGGTCTGTCCATTAATGATTTGTCCAGGTGAGTAAAATGCTTGGATCAGAAGGAAACTGCACAGATACTTAAAACTTCAGAAAATAAGATTCATGAGGAAAATTCAAGGCATTAAGATTTTTGAAATGTAGAGTAAGACTGAGGGGCAGCAAAGATTTATTCTTCAAGAACACGGACTATGCACACACACATTACATACATTCTGTAGACCCTACATTGTAGGGCATAGTGGACATTGTTCAGTATTCTCTAAGATTAGGACAAAAAGAAGAGCTTCACTCTAATTATTTGAAGGAATAAGGAATTTTTAGGAAGTCAAAATAATATAAAGATAAATTTTTTGTCTTCTTCATTGGTAGTCCTTGCTGGATTGGTTTAGGTGTCACCTTGCCAGGAAACTTCTTTAGAAAACTTCTTTAGTCCAAGGATACTCTCAATCCAGGATAGAGAAAACTAATCACTTTCTAGTCTAAATGAATAAGGACAAAAAGAGCTTTTTAAGTCTTTTTTTTTTTTTTTTTTGAGACAGAGTCTCACTGTGTTGCCCGGGCTAGAGTGCCGTGGCGTCATCCTAGCTCACGGCAACCTCAAACTCCTGGGCTCAAGCGATCCTCCTGCCTCAGCCTCCCGAGTAGCTGGGACTACAGGCATGCGCCACCATGCCCGGCTAATTTTTTCTATATATTTTTAGTTGTCCAATTAATTTCTTTCTATTTTTAGTAGAGACAGGGTCTCGCTCTTGCTCAGGCTGGTTTTGAACTCCTGAGCTGAAACAATCCGCCCGCCTCGGCCTCCCAGAGAGCTAGGATTACAGGCATGAGCCACCGCGCCCGGCCTTTAAATTTTGATAATCTAATTCTTCTTATAGAATTGTCTCTACCAATTGCTTGATAAATGTGAATTCAATGAAATGACTTTTATGTTTAGAATCTTGGTAAAAAACTTTTTCCCATACTCTTCAGAGTAGTTTTTAAAACTTCTCCAAATTCTTGGCTTGTCAATGATTCATTATTTTGTCACCCTATTAGTGTATGTTTTCTTTGTCATTCATAAAAGTGTTGTATTGTATTGTTTGGCCTTATGAAAGAATGCTGATTGAGCATCTGTGAATGTTTGCTTTATTAGCATTGATAGAGAAAAGAGAAAATGATTTATTTCACCAATAATAAATTATTGCTTCTGTTTGTGGCTGTTAAATGATTTAATAAAACTTAAAGGATCTGTTTTCCCTTGATTAAACTATGGGCAAATATCAGTCTCTGCCTCATCTTGGGTACAAACTTAGATGAAAAACATCTTTGTAACTTGCCTTTTGCCAGTTTAAATGTTGATAAGACACTGAGGGATTTTATATTATGCCATTTTTACATTTAAGTTGTATATCTTTAATTTGAACTTGAGACAAGGAAAAAGATTGTTATAAACAATTTTGTTTTTAAATAGCTTCTTTATTTTCATTATGTAAAAGTAGTAATTATGTGAAATTGCTAATTATACTTAAATATCAGAGGGTTAGGTATTATTATTACTGAAAATTTCAAAGAATATGATTTAATGGAAATCCTGAGGTTACTAATACCACTATAAATTTATGATAACCAGCAGCCAGATAGACCCTCAACAGCCAGATAATCATTTCTCTAATCAATCCACTCTCCCGTGGTCTCTGTATTGGTCAGGATGCCTTTGCTTATAAGTGTCAGCAATCCAACCTGTACTCTTTCAAGCAGAAAGGAGTATTGGCTCAATAACTCACTGGTATGTCTGAGAGTATCTAGCTGAATGCGAGGCAACAAAAAGTCATCAAGACGCCCTTTTCTTTCCATCTCCCAGCTCTGTGTTTCTTGGGTCTGTTTCCAGATGAGATAAAGATGGGTGCTGGGAGGTCCAGACTTACATCCTACCATTTTAGCAGCCCCAGAGGAAAAAGAATGCTCCTTTTCCGGGGCCCTCTTCTTTCCCAGTGGTCTCCTCAAAGGTTCTGGGATTGGGGTTCACTGGGTTGAAGCAGTGGCTAATGAAAGGGTAGCAAATGCTTTGGTTGACCTGGTCTGGACAGGCCTACTACAGGATCTAGGTCGGTGGTGGAAGTGATAGGACTAGGAAGGGGAGGGGAGACTAGGGTCAGCTCCATCTGAAGACCATAGATGGAGAACTGGGAAAGGTGATTCCCTCAGGGAAACACTTAATAAGAGTGAGAATGGAGGCTGAGCCGGCAAAAACAATGGAAGACCGTTTCCTCTCTACTCTTGTTAAACCTCTGATTTTCTCTACCTTCTTCTCCACCCTCAACAAATGACTTTGCCTTATTCTGTAGAGATAAGATAGAAGTCACCAGATGTGAATTCCCCCGTTTTACGGTCAGTCATTCCTGTCACCTACTTACTTCTGCACTCATCCCCTTCTTCCTTCCTGTTACAATGGAGGAAGAAGTTTTATTATCAAAGCCATTACCTCCAAATGAACCCTGGATCTCTTCCTGTCTTTCTTCTCAGTTGTCCCTTCTGTGTCCTTATCTTCAATTGCTCTTTTTCGCCCCTTAGTGCATCAGCAAAAACAAACAAAAGCCTCTATGGATTTATATCTGTCTCTCTCCCTTGCCCCGTCTCTTAATGCCTCTCCTCAGCCAAGCTTTTGTAGAACATTCTATACACATTGATTCTTCAGTCTACTACTTTCTACTCTGTATAGCCACCAGTCCCTCACTCCACTGATACTGTTCTTTCTCAGGTCACCAATAGCATTCATATGATCCAGCCTGGTAGTCATTGGTCATTGTTCTTCATCCTGCTGGATCTCTCACTAGCATTCACACACTTGGCCACCCTGTCTCTCTTGCAATGTTCTCTTCTCTTGGCTGTCATGACAACATACTCTTTTGGTTTCCTCCTATAGCTTCGGCCTTTATTTCCCATCTCCTTTGTTAGCTTTTCTTCTTCTAACTAAATTTGAAATGTACTTTCTCAAAGGTCAGTGCTATGCACTCTTCTCTTTTTAGTCTGCCTTCTCTCCTTAAGCTACCTCATCCAGTCCCATGGGTTCAGATGCCACTAATAACCTGACAATTTCTAATTCCCAAATTTATATCTCAAACCCAGATGTCTATCCTGAGATCTAGTTCCTTATTTGCAATACTCCAGAGCCACTCACAAATCTGCTCCTTCTCTAGTTTTCTTTATTTCTACCAGTGGCTCCTGCAGCCTCTCAGTTCTCAAACCAGAGATCTGAGGGTTCTTCTTCCTCTCCTCATTGCCCTACTTTTATTCACCAGCAGCTCCTCAAATAAGCCCACTTCTGTTCTTACCCTAGTTCGGTGTACTCTGATTTCTCTTGCAATCACCATCTAACTGGTCTCTCCTTTAATAGATTTGTATCCTCAAATCCAGCAGCTAGACATATTTTTTTTTTGAAAAATATAAGAACTTTGACCTCTCTGCCTTAAAACCTCCATGTTTCTTCTGCATGGGATACTATTGCCTAGCTTACATGTTAGTTCCTCGGGGGACCCATAGGACCCCTTTCAAATCTAAATTAATTCCCCTCTACATAAAATACCCTGTATTTTCTTTCAGAGCAGTTCTTAAAAGTTTTAATTACATATTTATGTGATTATCCTGCAATACATCTTTCTCCTAGAGGTGCTATTACAGTACATATACCACATACCCAGGTCAGTGCCTGGCACTAAATTGGGACTCCATAAATGTATTGTTGAAAGAATTTCAAATATTCCAAAATCAGAAGAGTTTCCCATACCATGTCCTTTTTTATGGCCCCTCTTTTTGAGGGGCATTTTTGCCAAGCAATATCCCACTGTTGGGAAGAGATAACTATTAATAATAGTATGAAGTGACAGTTCTTTTTATTTGACATTCAGTGAGGAAAATAGCCATAGCTGACACACTGGGAACTGGAAGAATATAGCATAAAATGCAGAGATGTTATAAATTTAGAGAAAGACATTCAACCAGGAATAGGAATATCTGGGTTTGGCATCCAAACTCTGGCTCTGATTTATATGTTTTGGGAATGTTGTTCAGTCTCCTAGTGTTTCAGATTTTCTCATCTCTCAAATCTTCCATTTGAGAAAATAAATGTGGAAGCCCTTTGAAAGGTATAAAACTTCTTAGAAGTGTGAGATGCTCTTACGCTCTTATTTTGATTTTCATTTGTGAGCAACAAGTGATTTTACTTGGAGGTTCTTAAAGTAATAATGAACACAGTCACTCTTGTAGATAGGACTAGCTGTCACTTTTCTATCAATCCATATAAGTTATTATTAAGAAACCGCCTAGGGATGATAATATGAAAGTAAGTAAGTACAGTGAATTCATCATGGATTTCCTTTTTAATTTTTTACAAGCTTTCTTGATAGCAATGCTAATAAAGTTTAAATATGTTGAGGTGTCAAGTTTTTTTTTCTAAGAGATTAATTAGAGATTAGTCCCTAAGCTATTTGTAAATTATGGTACTTTATCATTGTAAAGTATTTAGTGGAAATGCTGTTTTAGGAAAATGATTACAGATTATAAATGGTTTCATTAAGTACTTTATTTCCCTGTCATTCTACCAGTTCGATAGTAACAAATGACTTTAATGTTCTTTTTACTGATAATTTAAATGAGATCTAAAAGATGAAACATTATTTTGAAACAAATTCAATTTAATTGACACAGTGCGGCGTGGAATCCTTGCTGCCCATAATCCTTTTATGATTCAGTACTGAAGAAAAATATGTTATGTGAATATTTTTCTTTTATTTCTGCACCATGGGACTCACACTCCGTGGGATAAAGTCTCTTATCCTTTTTAGAGAACGTTAGTAGGTGTGTTAGAAATTTATCCGTTCAGGCATTGTGCCAGTCAGTTTCATCAACAAACGGGAATTTAAAGGCCTTTGGTAAAGCTAATGACCTTATATAACCAAAAACCCCACCTCGCACAATTCAAATTGTGTATTAAATATCTTTGCATTCAAATTGATAGTCTAGAGACCAGTATGTGTTAATTTATAGTCCTACAAACAACTATGATGTTCACCCCTATTTAAAAACTGCTAAAATGAGCAAGCATAACTATTTCAAATTTCATAGGATTTTGTAAACTTCTCTCAGTACCAAGAAAGCAAGCCACCTGGCAGTTTTTTAAAAAAGTGAGCCAACACTTAGGAATATGCACCAGAATTGAGTGTTAATATTTCAACTGAATTTGGCTCAGATTTACATGAGATATGAGAGAATTTTTATTTTAGTTACATTTCTTATTATTTCTTATGCTTATATTCTTGTGCTGCAGATATTCTCATGAGGCAACAATCCTGGTGGTAATTGAGCAGATTTAGGTTGTTTTAATATATTGACAACTATTGCTTTTCCTGAGAGTATAAAAATAATTCAGAAAATATTTGCGATTTTAAGTAACATTCTGGGTGGAATATTGGATTCATTAGTTGAAGGTCCTGAGATTCATGAATTAAATGCAGAGAGTTTAGTACAGTTGGTAGAAGAGTGTTTTAAATGGCAGGAGAAGGCGGAGATTATATTGTGGGTTGAGATTAGTTGAGATTAGATAATGAACCTCTGTTAAAGAAGGGAATTTGTACCTCTAATTAGAGAAATAAAGAAATGCGGGTTAGGAGACAAGGAAAGACATTTTTTGTGTGTGCACTGTAATATATTTTCTGAAGACTTGGGAGTGTGTTGGGGAAGACAGAATGCAGAGGCAAATTTGGAGTCACATATTTAGACATGGAAATAGAGGGATAGGCTAAGTCTATAGGATGGAGAACTTTTAAGGTTACACTCTGTATTTGGTGATTGTAGTTGAAAATTTTATAGTTAGAATGTATGCTCTGAAAGATTAAAGTTCTTGTAACCTGTATAAAATTCTTTCTGAGTCCACTTCTATAAAGTCCTAATTTAATACAGTAGATTTGCATCTCATTATCAATGGAATGCATTTAATTGAAATCAAATTGATTTAGACAACTAGTGAGGAAATCTCAGTTTAATTTGCTTTTCCCCCTCTGGGAACATTATCTACTCTCAAAGCTTAGAGGTAGAAAAATTTTGATTTAAGAGGAGACATACTCCTCAATCAATTTCATTCAAATTGATTGTTTAAATATTTATGAGACTAATTTTACAGATACACTATAAAATTGATTTGCACCGTGGACATTCTTTTCACTAAAGCTAACTAAAGTCAGTCGTTCTAAAGTGTAAGATTCTAAAATAATTTCCAAATAGAAGGTCTGTCATGATATTTAAGGGATATTTTTCTATATTGTATCAGGGGTGCGTCAACCATTCCCAAGAACAATAAATATTTTAAAAATTGTATTTAACTAAAATAACATCAGTGAAATTATTTTAATAAAAATTAGCCCATGGACTTTGAAATTTTAACCATTTTAGTCATGCCAAAGTTTTAAAAAGATAATCATTAACTATCTCTACCAAGTGCATCTTTCTGATAACTAATGAGGTAATTATAGGACTAATGCTTTTTAATTGTCTTTAGTGTGGAAATATCTTTAATATGTTTTCTCATAATATATGCTAATATGTGCTAATTTTAAATAATATGAGCAATACAGAGAAAACAAATTCCATAATTTTTCCCCCTTTTCCCTAGGCATAACCACTATTACCAATTGGAATATGTCTTTCCAGACTTGTCATATGTAAATAATGAGGTGTCACACTATACTATAGGTACTCTTCTGTTACCTGCTTTTTAAGTACATATACACATACACACACACAGTGTCCATTTTAAGATGTATAGATCTATGTCATCCATTATAAGGGCTCCATTGAATTTTGTTGCATGAAATGTACCATAATTTATTTTGCCAGTCCTTACTGGGGATGGATGTTTAGTTTATTAGTTTATTCCTATTTTTTTGAAATATCAGCACAGTGGCAATGAACCACCTCTTACTTATATCTTTGCCCATTTATTCAAGTATTTTCTTAAGATTTCCTTGAATTCCAAAAAATGATATTGCTGGATCAAAGTAGATGCATCTTTAATATTTTGAAACATATTACTAAATTGTTTTCCAGAAAAGTTGTACCGGTTTATATTCAACATGATATTGTATGAAAATTTTTATTTCCCTACAACCTCACATTTTTTAAATGTTAATAAGCTGATAGGCTAAAATAGTAACTTTATTTGTGTATATTTGGGTGTATATATACATACATATGATTATATGTATTTGAGCATCTTTTTATGTATTTCCCAAACAGTTGTATAATTTCGTGAATATGCATTTTCCAAAATGAGTTTTGAACAATTTTTATAAATTAAGGAACATAGAGCAAATATTTTCTAGTCTGAGTTTTTTTTTTTTTTTTCCACTTAGATTTGACCACATAGAAACTTATTACTATATCTATCCATCAGTCTTTCCCTCTATGATTTCTGGCTTTGACATATTTGTTAGGGAAAGATCTTCCCCACCCCAAAACTACACAAATATACTCTTACATTTTTTTCTAGTATGTCTATATTTTATTTAACACTTATCTAAAATTATTGTTTGTCTAGAATGAAGCAGCAATCTAGTTATTTCTTTGTTCAAATGAATTTTTCAACACTAATAGTTGAATAACATAATTGTTATTTGAAATGCCTCTTACAACTCCATCCATTGAAACCATCCCATTGGGTTTTTCAGTACAATATTATTGCATTTGCCTAGTAGTTAGTGGAGAATTTGAATTTTGCCAACATTTTATTTCCAGTAATTTTTATTATTTCTATTGATTCAATTTTTTTTTCAACTTTAAGTGAAATAAAATTCTCTATATAAAAGTTTTGTACATATCTTGTTAAGTTTATTCTTGACTTGTTTATAATATCTCTTGTTAATTTGAGTGGGATTCCCCTTACCTCTGATCACCCCTGCCGTTAATTTAGAAACAAGTGGGCATATAAGACAGATATTAAGTTTTCTATGTTTATATTGTATTTTGCTACTATCACCTTTACTAGTTCTAATAATTTTTTCAGTTGATCTTTTTGGATTTTTTTGGTAAATAATTATATTTTCTGCAAGTAGTAATGATCTGTCACTTCCTTTACAATATTTTATGCTTAATTCCTTATCCTCACCTTTTTGCTTTGGCTTAACTATGCAAAATTATGTTCAAATATAAAGTAAATAAATAGTAGGCTTTTGGGTTTTTAAAAAATTTTTTATTTTAGTGAGAATGTTTGTAAATCTTCACCAATTAATATTTCCTCTAGGATTCTGAAATAGTTTTGGTCATGTTAAGGAAGTTTTCTTCTTTTTCCAGTTTACTAGAGAATTTTGTTTGGAATTGATATTGTAGTTTGTCAAATGTCTTTGGGAAAGTTTTAGTTATTATCAATTGTTTTTCTCTTTTAACCTATTTATGTATTAAATTACATTGATGGATTGCTTAATGTTGACTCATTCTTATGTTCCTGGAGTAAACCTGACTTTTTGAAGAATTTATTGCTCTTTTAATACATTGCCGTATTTTACTTATATTCATGAAAGAGAGATCTAAAATTCACTGTTTTGAAATTTTATCAGATTGTGGTCTGTGCTTTACACAGTGCTTCGGCATGCTTTATTTTCTTTTATTCTTGACATAGCCCTATGAATTAGGCAAGAAATCATTATACTTTTTTGAAAAAAATGATAGACATTGATCTTTGCTTGGCACAAAGTCATGCAAGTAGGTGGTGGTGGTGAGTAAAATTCATTAATTTCTAATCCAATACTTTCGGGAACAGGAATTTAATTATTTCAGCAATTTCTATCAGTATGGTATTTATAGACTTTGAGTTTTATTATTGCAAATAAAAACTATCCTTATGTAGTTTTTTTTCACATTTTTCTAAATTAAGAGAATGGATTTGTTTCTACTTTGACCATGGAGCCTTCACTGGGTGCATGCATTGGCGGTAGAGGGGGAGTTCACCCTAAAGGAGTCTCTGTGCTGAGAATACTTGTTCTCTGAGATCTGCCATCTGTTCCTTGCATGTGAACAGATGCTGATATTCAGTTAATCAGAGGTAATGCAATAAGGATTAAAGTGTTAGTTCTAACCCATTCCGGAACTTATGGGTAAAACTTGAAACCTTTAATCAGATTCATCTTGATGTTCAAGTCAAGTTGGCTATTTGAGCCAAAGCTTTTATATCTCTATGGTAACTAGTCCCAAAGGGCATATTCTACTGTCATCATAAGAGAAAAAAATATTAAGGATGTGTTTGCACATAGCATTGGGTCAAGAAAAATGACATTCTATTTCATGTGTGGTTCAGGGATCTATCTTGAAGAAAGCTCAGAAATTGCTTTTAGGGAATTATCACAGAAGAAGTATTCAACTGAGAGGTTTTAAAATAATTTAAATGTAAGTTTCAGAATCCATACAGACTTAATACAAATGCAAGAATGGGTCCATTTCTCAAGATATACAGCTATTTATTAAATAGTAGACTAGACTTCTCCAAATCTAGAGAAAAATGAATTTAGACTATCAATGCATTATTTCTTATATAATAGAATTAGGTTTTTATAAAATTGAAATTTAATCTCCTTGTCCCAAGTCACATATATTTACAAAATGTTTTTAAAAATTAAACTCATTGTTTTTAAATCTTCCGTAAGATTTTTTCTTAGTGAGAAACCTACGTGTGTTTATTACTGTATAGTACAATAGAACTGATTCCATCTCTTTGAAATATTAGTAATAGTTACATGTTTTATGTGCCCCTGATTGGAATTTATAAGTGATGAATATAATCTAGAATCTTGTCCATACCAAATGTTGCACAGAAAACCATAAATTCTGGACATTGACTATTCAACTCTACTTCATTAATGAAAACTTTATGCTCTGAAGAAAACCTGATTATAGAAATCTCCTATTTCCACTTAAGCTAGTATAACTGTAAATGATTTTCTTGTTTTTATAAATCACATCTGTTTCTGAAACTCAGCTCCAGTAACTCCCTAGGATAACAAATGATGAAACTCACATACTATTGAAACATATTGAGCATTTCCTTGTAAGGTTTAAATATGTTTTATTCAAATTTAGTTGACTAGAGAATATGTTTAAACTCCAAAATGACTAAAAATCAATGTAAATAATATATTGGTGTGTTATATTTGAGAGTAAATATTACCATGAAAAATGGAAAAGTCACAGTGAAAGAAAAACTCTTCTGTGAGCTGACTGTATAGTACACGAAAAAAACAGAAAATTTTGTCAGGAACATTTGTGAAATGAACTCTGTTTAATAATGTTCCATTTCTGTTGATATTTCAATTTTTCAGATAAAGTATTTTAAGTAAATGTGCAACATTAGTTAGAATAAAAAACCAAAATCATGCATAGAGTTGAATGCCTACCTAATTACATGTCAATTTCTGATGAATGTCCTAATTACAAATCAAGTTATGTTTATACCTATGAAATAATTGAAGCACTACATTTAATCTCTGTAACAAAACATTGAAAGAAATGTATTAGCAATGTAGGTATTAGAAGTATACGTTTAGATATTCTTCATTATGGACCTATTTTTTTTCTTTTTTCCTCCTTACCAATTGAATTTAAGATGCAATCATGGATTTTCTTTTTAAAGGGACGTGACATTCTGTTTTCCTTAAAAAGCACTTCCAATTAATCCTCACACCAGAAACAACAAAGTCGGCACTGGCATAAGCTCAGCCAGGATTCCTGGGGCCTGCTGTGCAGGGGGTCTCCCGAGGAAGGATGGAATCATAACCCAGTCTCCAAGCCCACTTGGTTCTTGGCATCTCTGCTAAGTGTTGCACAGGCTACCTATTAATTTTAAATGTAGTGTTTTTGAGTGTGAGGCAGACATCTGTTTTGGAGCAACAGGACTGATAGCAGCAAGTCATTCCTCAGAGACCACTGAATAATTGTCAGATGACCTTTATTGGTGTCACCTTCATTTTGTTCATGTTGGCGCAACTAAGGCGCAGTACTAACATAACTATGCATTGTATGCAGCAGCAGGATTAGTGCAAAAGGTTATGTTGCTGCCTGGAAAAGTGGGAGAGTTAATGTACCTTATAATTGTATACAAAGCAGTGGCCTGTGAAGGATGCAAGAGGAGATTGGTCAGATTATGTTGAGAAACAGGGCCTTTCCTATGAAAGCAGTTGACGCTGCAAAGGAGCATCTTACATAGTACTATACTACTTCTTTTTCATGTGCCCCCTCAGCTCTTTGTGCTCCTCTGTGGTCTTGTTCACAAACATCTTTAATGTCGTTTAAAACTGCTTTTATTGTTTATTTAAAAGCATTCTTTATATACTTTGCTCTAATTATTAAATTTGATGATTTTTATCATTATTCCATTAAATATTTACTAATTTCATCAGCTACAAAAAATTTATACATTAAAAGAATGATGGAGAGAGGGCATTTATTCCAGGCAACGTTAATGTTGGGATTATGATTTTTTAAAGAAGTTACTTATATGATGCATACATAGCACAGAATAGAGGCTCAGTCAATCTTCGTATAAACGTATTTGAAATAATACATGGGATATGTATAAAAATAGTTATTCTTGCAGAAAAACCTTAACTGGGTAGAAATCATGCAGAATAAGAGCTTGAGAAAATCACTTTTATTTAGAGTGTCATTTCTTAATGAGTTCTAATGAGTGAATGATTCCAGTGAGGTATAGCACAAGGGAAGCTTCTGTTCAACAAAACAAATCAATGGTACTAAGTAACCACTCTGAAATGGACTCTTTCTGAACTCTATCCCCAACTTTGCTTTTAGAACATCAATTATTTTTGCTTTCAAGTGAGAAGAGTCATTTAAGTGAAGATGTGCAAAATTTTGGGGGTGACTGTATTTTAATTATTATAGCATCCTACTCTTGCTCCAGCATATAAATTAGAGTGGGTTTCCTAAAGGAGATGGCTTGAGTGAATTTATGAAATGTAATTTTAAATACAGACATAAAACTTAATTTGGTGAGAGAGATATACGTGCATACACTTAGCATTGACTTTAATAAATTCTGTTGACTTACAAGATGGCGTAGAGAAGGAATGCTTTCTTTCTCCATCCTAAAATAGCTGTTCAGGTTCTTACCAATAAGGGAGGCTTTAGGGAGAGCCAATGTCAAAGCTCAGGGGTTCAGCTACTTCTCAGTGGTGACTACAAGGACCTCCACTCTCACTGTATCACACGGTGACATTGAGTGGGTCACATGGTGTTAACCATAAATAAGTGTGTCACTGGTTTGTGACCCTGCATTAAGTAATTTGGGTTGACCATGGGAAAATAGCTTTGGAAATTTTAATATGGAATTAATGGTTTAATTCTCCAGTTGCAACCTTCCCTTACCTTGCAGGCAAGTTTCAGCCTTCCCACTTCCTTGAGTTTTATGTGAAGAATTAGGCCTTGTGTATGGGGATGGGTTTTCTCTAGACCACCTAACTGCCAAACGTGGATGTGTATTTGGGCATTGGCCCACTGGACACGGAAAGTATGTGCATCAGAACTGAATTCCAGTCTTTGATCACCAGTCCAAGTTAGTACAGCCAGCATTTTTGAGAATTGTCTTCTCCTGGATTCATCACTTTCTGCCTGTTGCTCTAGTCTCATCTGGGGCCACTCTATCCCTCACTTATTACACTGTAGCCGTCCTGGCTTTTTTCCCACCACGGGACCTTCTCCTCCTTTTCTGGAACCTTTGCCCCTCAGCTCTTCTCAGGGCTGCAGTTTGATCTCACTCCTATCTCTCTCTTCAGCAACTTGAAGGGAACATAAGCCATTCTCTTGTCAAAGTTAGCAGTAACATCCTAACTGCCGAATTCAATAAGCTATCTTCAGATCTTATTTTCCAGCATTCTTTCCTACAAGTATTGGCTGCTGTGAAAGCTCATACTCCTGGCTTTCTTACCCCTCAGCCTTTTTCTCTTTTAGGTTTTCTTTCCTGTCCAGCCTCTAAATACTTGTGTCCCTCTGGGTTTAGCTCATTTCCAACTGCTTTTATTTCATGGGTGACTTTATCATGCTTAAAGTTCAGTTTATCCCTGTACAGCTACAACTCCCAACTCTGAAACTCCAGTCCAGACTTCTCCCTGGAGGTTTGACTCATATATCCAACTTTCCACTGGATATTTTCACCTAGATGGCCAATAGTCATCTGAAATCCACCATGGCCCAAAGTAAACTTAAGTGTCCCCTTCAACTTCATCTCTCCTGATAGTTCATATCTCATTTAGGGATGTTGCCACTCACCTCTCACTCAAACAAAAACCTAGAAGTCATCCTATACCCAGTCAAGAACTTCTTGTTTTATCTCATGTTTCTTGATATTTCCCACTCCTCTTCATTCGTTTTATTAGTAATCTACCTCACGCCATCACCATCTCTTCATTTTAACACTGCAGTAGTTACCTACTGCACCATCTTCAGTTTTGTCCATACCAAATCCTTCTAGCATGTATTCAGAGTGATAATATCTAAGATGAAAATCAGATCTTAACAATTTTCTCAAAACTCAGTAATGTACTAGTCCACAGAATAGAGTAAGTATCTCTTACTGTTTGTCAAATGAATGAATGAAGAATAAGACCAGAGGCTTCTCAGTATCTAGGATTGGAACTCATCAGGATTTTAGACTCTATTTCCACGTCCTTTGAAAATTTCATGTATCAACAAAATTTTTGTTTCTGAGATTTGCTTGGAAGTTGATAAAATCAGAATGAATAGTATAGTTTTATAGTTTATAGGTTGTATATAAGAACGGATAGGGTCCCTGTGGTGAAAATAAAACTTATGTGCCTTTATTTTTGTTTTTTAGTTATAATCTATTAAATTTTTTATTAAGACTTTCTTAAGAGAACTCTTCAAACATAAGTCTTTGCCCACCTTTTACACTAAGAGAATATCACTTTAGTGTACTGCATTTAAGATGGATTTCTGTGTTCTGAAACAAAGATTCCTTCTAATTACAGTTTGACAACTGGCGTTTTGATTTTTATTCTTTAGGATTTTGTAAATCTGTTCTGTTTTAACAAAGAACCATCTTAGAAACTGTTTGCTTAAAAACAATCTGCCAAAAGCCAAAAAGTATATGTGATGATAAAATTAGATGTTTAAACCTGCTCACTAGGTCACAGGGAGGCAAAATTGAACATGATATTTTCTCATTCATTTTTAAATTTTATACGATGCAGTATACTTTTTTCCCCTGTGTGTTAAAATATACATAACATAAAAGTTACCATTTTAACTATTTTTTCCTGATTCTTGTTCTTCTGTATCATTTTAACCATTTTAAGTGTATAGTTCTATAGCATTAAGCACATTCACATTTTTGTGCTATTTCAGTATACTTTTCCCTGAAATTATTATATTGAAATAATTCAATATTTTCACAATTAAGACTCAAAGCTGTGTTTGCATTGAATAAGCAGAGTTTCTTTGGAGCTTATCAATGTCTTGTGAAGGAAAATGATTTCGTTTGTTTTATTTTTAAGGAATTTGCAGTATATTTAATCTTGGGCTCAGAGAGCAAATGTCAATGGGAATTTATGAAAATATGTTTATTAATTTGGCTTATGTGAACTTTTTTCAATACTAGTGTAATAAAATATGTTTAAGGAGCTGAAAATATTTTACTATTGTATGGGAATCTCATTTAATCATGATTGGTATCCTATTTCTAATAGGGGATAAGCAATAATGTTATACAAAAAATGAAAAAAATAAAAAAATTAAAAGAATATTTTCCCATTTCCTCTTAGTGTTTTGAAATGATTTCTAAGATTAGAAATCAGCCCTTACCACTTAAGATTAGATAGAAATTATCTTTATGATATGAATATATTAGAAACAATGCTCATAGATAAATCAGTTTCTTGTGTTGTTTAACGAGAGTAAAATATCTATCTATTGCTTTTGCAGTTTATGAGACTTCTTGATTTTGATGATAAAATCCTTTATAAAGTACTGATTAATTTTAAAAGACCATAGATCTAAAATGTGAAGTATTATCTGGAGATGTTCTGGGACCATATAAACCTAATTTGGTTTATTTGCTTTATTATTTAACTTATTTAAATGTGATGCCTTCTTGGGAAATCATAATTTGGAAACTTTTGCATAGAATGTTAGGAAATTGAAAGGATTGAGCTCAATGTTTGACTAATTCTTGTACTGCACTAGAGCATGGGGCCAAGCTTTAGGAGACAGAGGCATCTCAATGTACTATTTATCCTTAACAAATTTAAAGTTTTTTGTTGTAAGCTGCTCTAAGAGAACCTTTGGTGGTGGTGGTAGGGATGGAGATTGGTACTTCAACCTCTTGCTTTCATTCCCAAGTGAGGAAAGTTGGCTTTGAAATAAATGGAAAGTCCTTGTACTTTATAAAAATCTTCTGAAAGGATGTCGTGGTCATTGGAATCAATTCAATCATCTAATGAACTGGAAGCTGATGAGAGCACACCTGAACTGATAATAAACTTGGTTTCTTTTGGAAAGTGCCAGAAATACCTGTCTTCCCAATATATAGATGACTGCAATGGATTCACAATCATTCCATGATAATTTTTTTTTGTATTTATGAACAAGGAAAACCTATAACTAGCATTTTAACTTTCTTTGTCTGTTTATCTTAATAGTCTTCCTTTCCCACCTCCAGTTTGCCAAAATCTTCTTGAGGGGAATACAGATGTGGGGGCGGAGGACTCTGGCTTAGAGGCTGTGATGGTGAAGTAGGTCAGAAGGGGATTGGAGTCTTCCATCCTTCCTGTTCACTGAAACACCATGTCCATCTCCCCTCCTCCCAACCTGTCAGAGCCAATGCATAGCACGGCCATTGAAAGAACAGCGTGTTGGCACTCTGAATCCAGATGTTATCTTTTTCTGTGGTAGAATTAGAGAAATATCAGAGTCTTGAACCCTTTCCAGCATATTTTGAATATAAATAATCTTGGCTCTAGTTATCAGCAGACAAGCTAATTATTTGTTCACACATGCTCTGGCCAATTTTTAGCTCATCTGGGGACTTGTAATGACTTTAGATTTTGTCCTTTGTGAGATGACAACCTAAGAATCAGACTTTTTTACTGGTTCCAAGTTTTAGGGATTGCAGGTCAAAGCAAGAAATAAACATTATGGGGCAGGTGGATTTCTTTTGGGGCTAGACAGAAAACATTTATCTCTTGAGGGGCTTGTCTTACTAGGAAGGAGAGTCTTGATTGAAGGCGATATCACAAAGAAGAGAGGCTTATAAGAGAAAGCGATTCTCACAGCAGTAGTTTTGTTCTCATAAATAAACAGTGGCTCGCTTGAGCTGACCAAAATGTTCAACTGTGGAGAAGGCTAGTGCAATACCATGTGTGGGGCATAGCAACCATATACATGCATTTAGAGGAACACTGATTTCCCATTTAAGGTTTGCTAGGAACTGAGAGGTTTTATAACTCTGCTGACAACAATTCTATTTGGAACATGATCTGCTTATGTAAAAATAATTTTTAATGTGAAAGCTCTCATTAGCTTAAAAGTCAAGTCAAACAGTTAGCTTTAAAAGCTGAGTCACAGTCTCACCATCACAATTCACAGTTTCCGTCTTTATTTTACTTGGTAGATTAATCCTGTCTCAGCAATGCCATTAGGTACTTGCCTTGATGCTGTGGAAAAATACCAACAAACATCTGATATTTCTGAGCATGTGGGTCGTGACAATTTTGAACGTGTTCTATTAGAGCATCTGCGTATAAATGGCTGAAGATTTATAGTTGTTTTTTAACTTAAGGATGAGGAAATTGACCACTATGGGATAATTAAAAATAGCAACTCTCTGGAAAAGCAGGTGCAAAGCTGTTAAATGCCAGGGCACCACGAGATAATATTCTGTAATCTAAACTGGGTAATTTATATCTTTGTCATTTGAAGATCTGATATATAGTTGAGTCAATGAATCATCCCACCAACATCTCATGACTAAAGCAAATTTTGTTCTTTTCACAGGCATGGTTTTAGTCAATTGAATAATAAATTAACCTGTCTTTTCTATATTATAGGATAGGCAGGCTCATGCAGGCAGGGTCAGTTAAATGAGGACTCAGAAAAGAGATTCTACTCTGTTTTAAAAGAATTCCAGTGAAGGAGATGGCCCAGACAACTTTGGTTATACTTTTTAGTGTTTGAAATAGTAACACCATGTGGTTGTTTTAAAAATATTTTCAGTTTATCACTGAAGACTTGTCTAAAATCTTCAGAAGTCAGGAATGAATTAACTTCTGGATAACCCCTGATATTCTGGTCAGTTCCTGTTGATGGTCCCATGGTGAATGGGCACATGAGGAAATGCTCTTCTTCTTTTCAAAGGAATAACCTTACAAGCGCTCAGAGTTTATAAAGGACAGTCATGTGCATTTTCTCTTTTGAGTCTCACAATAACACTGTATTATAGGTAAAGATTACTAATTCCTATCAGAAGTTAAGATTCAGAAAGATTAAGTGACTTACCCAAGGTTATATATCTGGTGAGTGGAATAATCACAACTTGAGAATAATTATTTTTGCTCTGAGGACAATGCCCTTTGGACCCTATGTTTTACTGATTCTTTGGTACACTTGTAAATTTGGCACAGTAAACATGCATTAAGATGCTTCTGGGAAATTTGTTCTTGGGACAATTTTTTGAGTTGATGATGTGGTTGGGAACATTATTAACTTGAGTCTATGGTCAGAACAGAGGAGAGTATAAAGAAATATCCAGTTTAAGTGGCATTGGTCAGACGTTCAATGCACATGAATTGGGAGTGACAGACACAGTGGACAGTTCAAGACTAAGATGAAATCCATCATCTCATGAGTATTCAGAAGACTGGAGCTGTATCTTAGGAAGGACGGCAGGTGAGAAGGCCTAAATACAACCAAGAAAGAAATAGCCACAAGAAATAATGACCTGCTTAAGATACACTAATCTGAACGAATGAAGTTCAATGCCCTGTTGGCACTGTTGATCAGAGAGGGGGAAATAGGCTGAAGAGACTGGGATTCTGTGAGACTAAGACCCAAGGACACTTCCAGAAATGGAGGCATTTTCAAAGTACAAGTGTTCCCTGTGAAATCTTCTGGCAAAAGGTTTTGAAATTTAACTTACATCACAAGAACCTTAAAAGTTAGTGGAGCCATTCACATTTCTGTTTAGTTGTAAGCTCTGCCTGCTAATAGCAGTAGACTCAAATGCTGATGTGAATTCCTATTATGTTCATTTAAATTGTTTACCTCAGTCTGAAAATTTGCTTGGATGAGAGCCATTGGCTATTAGCTCTCATCTGACTTTCAAGACACCTCGAAATACTTTGAGGAAAAAGAGTTAAGCTGTTTAGTTAAGCCCTTGGTGATATGAAGTATGTTACAGTAAAAGCCTTTTATTTAAACTAGCTTTAAGAGAGAACTTTTTAAACTGTTGCAAAGTATAAATGAAGAAAACTTCTTAAAGAAATCCAGCTTTATTTCTTTCACATATCTAATGGGAGTTGAGCTAGGTAGTCAATGCACCAGCAGGTAGAGGTTCTTAAGAAATTTGCTTTAATGAACAAATAGGAGTGATTTATACTTAATGCTTGATTTTATTTCAAAGAACAGACAGGCATTTGAAAAATAAGTTTTTTTCTGAACCTAATATCAATTCTCTTAGCAATTTTTCTTTTCTGAAACAGCATGAAGGTAAATTTTAGGCTAGCTTCTGTTGAAATAATCACAATATCTAAGTAAAATTTGAGGAGATCATAGAGTGTTACTGAATCTGTCTATTTTCTAAAGGAAATTGATTCATTCTTTTCAAATTATTTTACAGGATCCTTCAAACCAAAAATGTGGTGGAAGAAAGAAAACCGTGTCTTTCAGCAGCATGCCATCGGAAAAGAAAATTAGCAGTGCAAATGACTGCATCAGCTTCATGCAAGCTGGCTGTGAACTGAAGAAAGTCCGGCCAAATTCTCGCATTTACAACCGTTTTTTCACTCTGGACACAGACCTCCAAGCTCTTCGCTGGGAACCTTCCAAGAAGGACCTTGAGAAAGCTAAACTTGATATTTCTGCCATAAAAGAGATCAGACTGGGGAAAAACACAGAAACGTTTAGAAACAATGGCCTTGCTGACCAGATCTGTGAGGACTGTGCCTTTTCTATACTCCATGGGGAAAACTACGAGTCTCTGGACCTAGTTGCCAATTCAGCAGACGTAGCAAATATCTGGGTGTCTGGGTTACGGTACCTGGTTTCTCGAAGTAAGCAACCCCTTGATTTTATGGAGGGCAACCAGAACACACCAAGGTTCATGTGGTTGAAAACCGTGTTTGAAGCAGCAGATATTGATGGGAATGGGATTATGTTGGAAGATACCTCTGTAGAGTTAATAAAACAACTCAACCCTACACTGAAGGAATCCAAGATCAGGTTAAAGTTTAAAGAAATCCAGAAGAGCAAAGAAAAGCTAACCACCCGAGTGACAGAAGAGGAATTTTGTGAAGCTTTTTGTGAACTTTGCACCAGGCCAGAAGTGTATTTCTTACTTGTACAGATATCTAAAAACAAAGAATATTTGGATGCCAATGATCTCATGCTCTTTTTAGAAGCTGAGCAAGGAGTCACCCATATCACTGAGGATATGTGCTTAAACATAATTAGGAGGTATGAACTTTCTGAAGAGGGACGTCAAAAAGGGTTTCTTGCAATTGATGGCTTTACCCAGTATTTATTGTCACCAGAATGTGACATTTTTGATCCTGAGCAAAAGAAGGTTGCTCAAGATATGACCCAGCCATTATCTCACTACTACATCAATGCCTCTCATAACACGTATCTGGTAGAAGACCAGTTCAGGGGACCAGCTGACATCAATGGGTATGTTAGAGCCTTGAAAATGGGCTGTCGAAGCATTGAACTTGATGTAAGTGACGGTTCAGATAATGAACCCATCCTTTGTAATAGAAATAACGTGACAACACATGTTTCCTTTCGAAGTGTCATAGAAGTGATAAATAAATTTGCCTTTGTGGCTTCTGAATACCCACTCATTCTTTGCTTGGGGAATCATTGCTCCCTCCCACAGCAGAAGGTAATGGTTCAGCAGATGAAAAAGGTCTTTGGCAATAAACTCTATACTGAAGCACCTTTGCCATCAGAATCCTACCTCCCATCACCGGAAAAATTGAAAAGAATGATCATTGTGAAAGGAAAGAAATTGCCCTCTGATGCAGATGTGTTAGAAGGAGAAGTAACAGATGAAGATGAAGAAGCTGAAATGTCTCGAAGGATGTCAGTAGATTACAACGGTGAGCAGAAACAAATCTGGCTCTGTAGGGAGCTCTCTGATCTGGTATCTATTTGTAAGTCTGTTCAGTACAGGGATTTTGAACTGTCCATGAAAAGCCAAAACTATTGGGAAATTTGTTCCTTTAGTGAAACAGAGGCCAGCCGAATTGCAAATGAATACCCAGAGGATTTTGTGAATTATAATAAGAAGTTCTTATCAAGAATCTATCCAAGTGCCGTGAGGATCGATTCCAGTAACTTGAATCCACAGGACTTTTGGAATTGTGGCTGTCAGATTGTGGCAATGAATTTTCAGACTCCGGGTCCAATGATGGACCTTCACACAGGCTGGTTTCTTCAAAATGGAGGATGTGGTTATGTTCTAAGGCCGTCTATCATGCGAGATGAGGTTTCTTACTTCAGTGCAAATACAAAGGGCATCGTACCTGGGGTATCTCCTCTAGTTCTTCATATCAAGATCATCAGTGGTCAGAATTTCCCAAAGCCCAAGGGAGCTTGTGCCAAAGGGGATGTCATAGATCCCTATGTTTGTATAGAGATACATGGAATTCCAGCGGACTGTTCGGAACAAAGAACTAAAACTGTACAACAAAACAGTGATAATCCCATTTTTGATGAAACTTTTGAGTTTCAAGTAAACCTACCTGAGCTGGCCATGATCCGTTTTGTTGTTCTGGATGATGACTACATCGGGGATGAGTTTATAGGGCAATACACAATACCCTTTGAATGTTTGCAGCCTGGATATCGGCATGTTCCCCTGCGCTCTTTTGTGGGTGATATCATGGAGCACGTAACCCTTTTTGTCCACATAGCAATAACTAATCGAAGTGGAGGAGGGAAGGCACAGAAACGCAGCCTTTCAGTGAGGATGGGGAAGAAAGTTCGGGAATATAACATGCTCAGGAATATTGGTCTTAAAACCATAGATGACATCTTTAAAATAGCGGTTCATCCCTTACGAGAAGCCATAGACATGAGAGAAAATATGCAGGTAGGAAAAAAAATCCCACATTCTCCTCCTCTACCCTGACATAATTCCAATATTATTGTAAATCTCCATATTAGATTAGTTATCAATCATTTCTATACCTGACTTTATATATAATTAGAATATTTTATATAATTTAATATAATTCTTGAAATATATCTTTGACATATTTTATATTATGAATTTAAAATACATATTAAGGAGGGTTATTATAGATAAGGTTTTTCCAAGTGTCAAGTGCTGATAAACTATATTATCTTAACATAAAGTGTTTTGGGTTAAGGATTATCTGGAGTCTAATCAGTAGAAAAATGAAGACCACCATTGTCATTAAATTCATGAAGCACATACTAGATTAGGCACTGTTCACTGTTAATAAAATGTAAAATAGTCATAATTCCAGTTTCAAATGAATTTGTTAAAAAGACCGTAACATGGACAAAAGTAGCTCTACATGAAATACATTTTCAGTATGTATGTCTGTCAGGTGCCTTTCCGATGGGGTGACAAAAGCGTACCATTGATGATTAGTCGCATGGAGGGTGGTGAGATATTGCAGCCTGCTCCCCCGCGGGGAAAGTCCAAGGGAGGTGCATTTCAATGAACAGCCACTGGCATTATGTTTTCCTCATCATCATGACACAAATCAAATAAGATAGTCATGGCCAGGCAGTACTCACTTATGTGAATCTTCCTGTGCTCTGCTTTGAAAAGCACTGTATAGCCTTGTGTCACGTGCTGCTTTGCTTTTGTGGCATACTTTTGGTGGCTGCCAAAAACTGAGAAAGATGAAGTGTAACCGTGAAGCAGCTCTCTGTGTTATCTCTGTGCACATCACAACATTTGTGGTTGGTTATAATCTATTTTACTCCAATGATAGATGTCTCCAAAGGTAAACTTTTAATAAACATACTTTTGTGTAAACCTGGGCGTGCTGGGGCTGATGTGTCTTATGGTCAGAAGTGTGATTCCATGTTTTCTTCCTCCCAGAATGCGATAGTCTCTATTAAGGAACTGTGTGGACTCCCTCCAATTGCCAGTCTGAAGCAGTGCCTGTTGACCCTGTCCTCTCGGCTCATCACCAGTGACAATACTCCCTCAGTCTCTCTCGTGATGAAAGATAGCTTTCCTTACCTGGAGCCTCTGGGTGCAATTCCAGATGTGCAGAAAAAGATGCTGGCTGCTTACGATCTGGTAGGAAATTGTGACTCCCCATCTCTTAACTGTTTGTGTGGGAAATCACTAATGGCAGGGACCCGTTTGTGGAACTCCAAAGAATAACACAGGCTGCTTTTGAAACATGGATAGGAGGTAGCAGGCAGAGCCAGCCCACTGAGCTTCCACTGAGTCCCAGTGGAGACTTCTGAGAAAATGCCTTGCACAAATGGAAAATCTCTGCTTTAGCAAAAAATGAATTATTGAACAAACTCTCAAACATATACACTCATCATCTAAATGACTTTAGGCTGCAATATAACTGTTTAATTGTATACCTATAGGAAGTAAACTTATGTCTCAGTGCTGCCTTATGATGATTGAGACAAAAGATTTCTGTGGAATCTAGTTTTCTAAGCTAATACTATAATCTAATTTTTCTGAATATATAATGAAATTTATGTAGTAATTAGATTTAAGAATAACTATATTTTTGCATCTCCTGATTCTATAAACAAAATTAAGGAGCAGATGACAAACTGAGAAAATTTGTAGCATATACGTCAGATAAAATATAAATATACTTAAAACAGAAAGAGCACTTAAAAAAATGACAGGGAAAATTGTATATCAATCAAGATTAAGTTCAGCTGCATATACCAAAAAAATGTAACCCAATCATGGCTTAAAAACAAAAAGTTTTTATTCTTTCACCTAAAAATCTGGAGATAAGCCATTGAAGGTGACACTTTTGCAAAGTTCTTAAGAACCCAGGCTCCCTCTAGTTTTCTCTTCCACCATCTTTGGAGTGTAGCCCATATCCTCATGGTCTAAAGTGGCTGCTGAAGCTCCAACCATAACATCTGCATTTCAGCCATCCTGAATGATGAAGAGAAGAAAGAGGGTATATCCTCTTCCCTGAAGGACATTTCTCTGAAATAGCATAGATCAATTTTGCTTATATTTCATCAGCTTGGAGTTAGACACATAACCACACTTAGTTACACAGGAGAATGGAAGATTTCATTTCAAGGGGCTATGTGCTAAAAGTTGTCTTTTCTGTTACTAAGAAATAGAGGGAAAATGGATATTAGGGGACAACTTTGCTACAGAGAGGAATGGGCAATTCATGTGTTGCTCCCTAAAAAACAATGGAAATTGTAAAAATATATTTAACCTTAAAATAAGTTTTTAATTTGAAATTAAAGAATGTAATAAGATACTCCCTTCTTCATCAAATTGGCATGTTTTTTCTTTTTAAAAATAGTACCTCTGATCAAGATTTTAAGAAAATGGGCACTCTCACACATCAACCTGTAGTGGGAAAATAAATTGATGTATTTCTTGGAGAAAAATTTGGCAATATAATTTAAGATGTTATTCATTTGATCTATATATTTCCTTTTTTTTGGATTTATTCTAAGCTAAATAGAGGTGTGTATAAACATTTTTAATAATGTCAACATAGAGTGATTAGTTAAGTAAAATATAGTCCATATTATAGATTCCTTTGAAGATATTAAAATCATGTGTTAGAAGAATATTTAATGATAAGTTTTATAAAATAATCTGTTTTATAAAATATTTGGTTACAAAAAGTATGCACAATAATATTTAAATTGTTTTTGTATGTATATGCATCTAAAATGCTAGCAGGTTATTAATAGTGATTATTTTTATGTGAGAGTGAATTTTATTTTCTTCTTTATATTTTTCTATTTTATTCTGTATTCGCCAGACTCTTTATAATGAACCCAACTAATTTTATAATTGAGTAAAAATAAATGTTAAGGAAAAAAGAATAACATTTTCTCATTAAAAGACAATGAGAGGAAAGATATTTGGGTTAACATCCTGCAACTGAAAAAGAAAAAGCCCCACAGAGCACATTCCGCTTATGAATGACTGTACCTGTTATGAAGTGTACTTCATGGCTGCTAGGGGAAAAGTTCACCTATTACCTGTATCTCATTTTTCATGAAATCAATTTTTTCATCATAACAGTGGGATTGAAAGCGATTCAGTGAATAGGTATAATTGTCATTTAAGAGGTGAAATTAGGATACTGGTTGCCATAGAGACAGACAGTAGAAATCACTTATTCCTCCACTTCCCTTTTGAGCTAAAAAAGAAAAATCAGTCATGGAGAGGGCACTCTCTGGAGCTGGGCTTGTAATAAACAGAAAGGCACCTGCTCCATGGTTGGACAGTTTCCATTTCACATCCCCAAGTGTCAGATAGTGTTTTGTTATTTCAGTTTTATCTGCTGAATCCAAGTCTGAAATATTAGTCTTTTCTCATCTGTATTTTTAAAATGCACATTGTGATTGTAGGCAGAGCATGGTTTTCCAAAGGTTAAAATAGGCTGCAGTGGAAAGCAGAGATACTTATGACAAAGTCTTCACTTACAGTTTCCTATGGAAATGATTTTTCATTTTGGTAGGGCACTGAACACAAAACAGTAAACTTGGTAGAACGCAGAAGTGATTGAAAACACTATTGAAGTCTCTGTTGAGTATTTCTTTTGGGGGATGAGGTGGGTAGGGACAGATACATGTAATGATGATGTTGGCCTCAAAATTAAAAACACCATTTTTACTTTCTAGGATTTACATTGTATTGGTGGGCATCTTTAATGTTCTTTGGTGTATTAGTGTTAGTATTTTTCTAAAGAGGTCTTTGAAGATACTCTTCAGATCCAGGGTGATCATTTAAAAACATAGATCAGATCATGTCACTTTCTTGCTTAAAATCCTCCAGTGGCTTCTCATTATAATAAAACTGAATCTCCTTACTGTGGCTTTACAGGGCCGCCCTGCCTGCCTACTTCACCTGTCTCTGTAGCCCCACCTGTCTCTGCAGCCCTACCTACCTCTACAGCCTCCCCTGCCTCTCCAATCCCACCTGCCTCTCCCAGCCTCACCCCGGCAACCTCTCTTTTGCTCACCCTCCTCCAGCCACATTGGCTTACTCTCTTTTTTCAACC
>NW_012141302.1:940606-941100 GCF_000956105.1 Propithecus coquereli | reverse complement strand
TATAGCAACTGTGTTGATATCAAGAAATCAGAAACCAAATATATTTGTAGTAGAATGGGCCTATTTATGTGGCATAATTTCAGAAGATCAGGGAGCGCACACTCTCCCTGCAACTTAACACATCTTATTTAAAACATATGTTTTCTGACAGCTTCCTGGTACTTGAAATTTCAAAATTACAACTAATTCCTTAAGGTTAAGACTTTTTATCTCTTAAAATGCAAAAACATCTCTATGAGTAATAACACATTGGGTTATCGGTAATTCATTCATGCCATTGAATGAATTTAACAGATCCTGTTCTATGAGCAGGTTTTTACCTGGGAAAAGACAGAGATCATAGTGACAGAGGGTTCCCCAGTCTGGGTCAGGGGAAGGTGCGGTTGCCCAAAGAATAGTAATTTTGCTTGCGAGCAGCCCCGTCTACTATCACCATCCCTGTACTCTGAATAGGGATGGTGACAGCTGTGTAAATGCCTATCTGATATTTTGGG
>NW_012141302.1:888763-939361 GCF_000956105.1 Propithecus coquereli | reverse complement strand
CATGGCATTCTAGCCTGGGCAACACAGTGAGACTCTGTCTCAAAAAAATAAATAAATAAATAAAATAAACAGCTCAGGTTCAGCTTAGACTCAAGTTGCTTAAATGTTTGGATGTTTCAAAAATAGTAATGAACTGTACAAATGCTGTCCAAGAGGAAAATTGTAACCACTAAAAAAAATGCAGAATAGGTTTAGAATAAAAAGCAACCTGAAATTTTTCCTGAACAGATACAAATGTTTGGCTTATTACAGTATCAAAAGAAACAAATCAGGCAACCCAGTAGACCTACATTTATTAAAAGCCAACTTGGGTGCATTAAATTATGCTATTTATCTAGGGGAAATAAAACGAAAATATTCTAGAAAACACTGACCCTGAGTTCATCTGCACAGATTTTTTTCTAAACTTAGCTTTCTCTAATGACCTGAGATGGCCACTATTCATTACCAAATACTTGTTCATTTAATATTCAGAACTATTTCCAGCTGAGGGTTTTAAAAATTCAGTCTTAGAAGTCATTTTAGTATTAGTTTTGCGATTATAATTCTATTATAGCAACTGTGTTGATATCAAGAAATCAGAAACCAAATATATTTGTAGTAGAATGGGCCTATTTATGTGGCATAATTTCAGAAGATCAGGGAGTGCACACTCTCCCTGCAACTTAACACATCTTATTTAAAACGTATGTTTTCTGACAGCTTCCTGGTACTTGAAATTTCAAAATTACAACTAATTCCTTAAGGTTAAGATTTTTTATCTCTTAAAATGCAAAAACATCTCTATGAGTAATAACACATTGGGTTATCGGTAATTTATTCATGCCATTGAATGAATTTAACAGATCCTGTTCTATGAGCAGGTTTTTACCTGAGAAAAGACAGAGATCATAGTGACAGAGGGTTTCCCAGTCTGGGTCAGGGGAAGGTGTGGTTGCCCAAAGAATAGCAATTTTGCTTGCGAGCAGCCCCGTCTACTATCACCATCCCTGTACTCTGAATAGGGATGGTGACAGCTGTGTAAATGCCTATCTGATATTTTGGGCAAGTGAAGCAGAGATGACTTTCCTGATATTGAACATGTCACGGCTGGAGGTGGGAGGTGTACAGCTTCTATAAAAGCACGAGAGGGAACTGGGAACATTGTCAATCAATAACTCTAGCAAGTAGAAAGGCCCTAAAAGTTGAAGGTGGAATGATGTCTCCCTCCCAGGCTAGAGCCCCAAAGAGAAGGGCTGTCAGCATTAGACTGCTCACCAGGGTGCCATATTGGTGGCTCTGCCATCAGGACAGCTTTTCAGAAACTGTACCTGGAACTTAATTTGAAATCAGAAGACAATTTCTAAGTGATTTGTCCCTTTATAGCACTGTGAATTATTATTTTTTTTTTTTGCTCAGGTCTCTGAAAGAGCAAGCATCACTTCCCCACTCTGGATTTTCCCTTTCTCTAGGAAATTATCCCACTGAAGTAGGTAATATAGTGATAGAATCACTCTAATTACATTTTGCAAATAAAAGCAATGTGGCATGTTTTTTTCCCATTTCAGATTAATATTAATTTGGGGCTGTTAAAAATGAAAATTGGTTACTGAAAGAGTTACCTAGTGTTAGAGCCAGACAATGGAAATGTTTAATTTGATAAACATTTACTGAGCTCCCTGTATGTGCAAGCCACTGTGTTAAATGCTGTAAAAGGTCTGGCAAACCCTGTGATCCGGTAGCTTACCAGCAGGAGATATGATCTGGTAAGGTCCTGCTCAGCCCTAGGAATCTACGATCAGTGATGTTGCTATGTTACTCATCATGTAACAGGGAGTTGTAGTAGTGGGTGATTACATTGGAAAACACTCTATACTTTCAGTAGGATACTATCAATATTGGTTTGTTTGAATAGGTTTGAATTTTTTCATTCTACCATAGTGTTTTTATCCATGTAGAATTAGTATGATTTTTTTGAAACCCATCTTTAGCCCCAGCCCTTATTCTAAGTCACATTTCTATATTAGATTCTGTGTGACACAGAGATGCATGAACAGGGACAGGGTCAGCACAGACAGCCATGACATGAAGCACCACAGCACTGTAACTCAACGGAAACTGGAAAATGCGGTGGGAGCACACATATTTTCCATTTGTAAAACAATAGTTTTCTTTTGACATATTATTTTGTGTATGTCTTTAGGCTTTTAATTAGTCAACGGACTTACACCTAAAACTGGAAGGGACAGTGATACACAGTGTCCAGAGAGTAGACAGACGCTATTTTATGTCCTCAGCTGGAGTCTAAGGACCTTGAGTCCTATGATGGGCTTTTCACAGTGACTTGTAACACACTTCTCCTACCCAGACAGGACTCAGCAGAATTTTATTTGCAAGTAATTTTGAAAGAAAAATATTATCTGAACTTTATATAATTTTTTCTTTAGATAGTTGAATTTTTACTCCTTTTAAAGTCTTCCTTTAGATAGTTCAGTTTTAATCCTTTTAAAATCCTTTTAAGTGTTTTAAATTAATGTGAAAACTTTTGGGTAGTTAGTGTTTTAAATATATCATTCAGAGATGGAATAGTTACAGGAGATTGCAACCGTAAAAATAAATAAATAAACCTAAAGCATTCCCCAAAGGTGACTTCTGTTCTGAATTATCTAACATTAACATAAAACTTAAAACTTTACTATGGTAAGGGCAACAAGTTTTCTGAAGATAAAAAAAGAAATCAAAACAATCTGGAGAACATGAGTCAAGGGTTATTTAATCTTTTACTAAGTCAGTTAGGGTGTGATTTAGAGAGCAGTTGATTGTGCTAACGTGAGCATGCATCTAACAAAAAAGAGTTGCTGTCTAATCGTGCTTGCAATGGAACCAGTACACTGGCAGGTATCACAGTTAAGCCACGTGTAATGGGTTGAATTAAATACATTCTCTTATGTAAGTGTTATCAGTATATATTCAGCCTCAAGATGGGAAAAAGTAGGTATATCAATAGTTCCTCAATTTAGTTTTGCTTACTGAACTCAATTTAAATTGAAACTAGATAAATCAAAGATGTTCTCCGTAAGTGTCTCTCATTGTGAAGTTTGTGTAGAGCTTTATATTAGTTGGCATCTCAAAGAGTATGTTGGCTTGTATAGTCATGGAACCCAAAAAAAGAACCACCTACTGGCATGTGGCCAACCAGAGCTGGTTATTTAAAAACAAGATGTTACATACTTGGTGCTTGGAAACTTCCTTCACTTGTGGGTATAGCAATGTCTTTGGACACATTTTCTGTGTAAGGGGGGAATTGTCAGCATCTTGAGGGGCGAAAAAATTTCCACTTGGTACCAGAGTCTTAAGGACACCCTGATATCAAGTGGAATCATGATCAGAGGCACATCAATAGGCAAGTATTTCAGGCTGGCTCCTTTGTGGAATTTTGTACAGGCATCTTCGAAGTTGATTGTACACTCCTGAATCCTCAAGTTTTTGTAACGCTTTTTGTTAAAGACAGTAACGTAGTCAAATTGGCCTGAAAATTCTGGAGAAAGTTTACAAAGTTTACAAAGTTTACAAAGGCTAGTCACCTGGCAATTTTATGAAAGAACTAAATCGTTATGATAGCTGCATAAAAACAAATATTTTTAATGATTACTGAAGGTATAGCTGACACCTGTTTGGGAAGCAGAACAACTGGAGAAAAGAAAAGGTAAAATGATCCCTTTGTGCAGAAAGCAGCTCACCGAAGTAGATCCTGTCACCAGCATGAACATGGAGACAAATGTCCTCCGGCCTGCTCTGTGTGGATCCATCAGGCCTGGAAATGTGACGCAGCACTAGTTCCAGGACAGAGGACACTTCATTGCTTACGTCACAGGCAGTGGCCTCCCGGCAAGCCTGCAAATGTTCTGACTTTATATTTGTCCCTGTTTCACCAAGAGTTAACCATGTTGACAGGATTGATTGCTTAAAAACAAAAGATACCAATCTATTAATGATGCTTTCATCTGTTTCATTTAAAATATTTAAGGAACTTGAGGATTAAAGGACATTATCTTCATTCTAGTTAGCAAATATGTATGTGAAAGCAATCTGATTTACAAATGTACCAGGTTTCATAAAATTCCTGTCTTATTTTAAACAATCTGAAAAGATGAGCCACTGCAGAACCAAAGACCCAAACCTTGTGTTTTGATTATCAGGAAGGTAAGAGATGGATGAATTACTGTAGTGTTCTTAAGGGGAGAGAACAAAAATAGGTCTAGAGTAGATAGGCATTTTATTGACTCACGTATTCTTAAGCAAAGGCTTTATCCAAAATTCCTAATGCCTTCCTGAAAAACCAGTGGACCCATGTAAGCACATTTCTTTCTAGGTTTCCTAGGAAGGATACTTATAATAATGGCTGTGTGTTGCAAATTAAACTTGGAGGGAAAAACAGTCATGGCAAAAATTTATTTTCGTGATTATTTACTTGATGAGTGCTACTTTATTAAATGCTTATCACCAACTTGCCCTTGCAACGGAAATTCTATACTTAAGTATAATATCAGTATCACAGAACAACTTACAATCTTATTTGTCTGTTCCTCAAGAATGCCTGTGTTCTAATGTAAATTATTTTACTAACTGTATGACTTTAGGCAAGTCAACTTTTGCTCAGTTTTCTTAATCAATAAAATGGGGTTGTCCGTGATAAACTGTGATTCTAAATAGGAAGTTCTGTGGTTCTAGGAATAGATATAATTCAGGAGAAAATTGGGCTCTATGGAAGGTTTTTGAGTCCTGATAGGATGAAAGTCTATCTTTTCAGTACTATTAAATAGTTACATTGACTCTGCAATGATTCTGAGCAATTAGTTAAACTCCTTATTGGGAAGAGCTGGAAGAACAGTTTTTGTTCCACACAGGTTAGACAATTTAACCCATCTCTGAGTAAAAGCATTACTGTCCCCTTCAGTTAAGTTTTCTTTTTAAATAAATAATTTAATCTTAACTCACAACTGTACACATCCTTGCTTAGGACACATCTAATGCGTAAAGTAATGCCAGCCTTTATCTGGGTAAGTCCTCTATTCTTTTAGATACAAAGCCCTGGCAAGGAAATAAGATCCATTAGGAGATATTCATGTGACAGAACCAAAGAAAAGCTCTTTGTATTACTACAACAGGCAAAGGCAACTAGGCGCTCAGGCTGAGACATCAGATATGTAAATGAGGCCACTGCCAGATTCTATCGATTGAGTCAACCCAGCCTGTGCTGGCTGAGTGTACTGACAACGCAGCTGGGGATTATCTGAGGACATCTCACCTCCTTTCCATGGCTTTGCACTTTATATTTCATTTCCGTCAGTATCAGGAGGGGCCCAGGAAGGAGATGAAACTCAAATCGACCATTTTGTCTCCCTAACAACTTAGATGAATTGCTTAGTTGAGGGTTTGAAATTGTTGGCTTTAACTGTGGTTTGGAATTATTTATACATATTAGCCATCTATTTGTTCTCCCTATAACTACTAATAATTGAAAATTGACTGCAGAAAATAGAATAAAAGTATTCTTCTAAATACAATGGAAGCTGTTTTCATAGAGAAGATCAGATGCTGTTCTGAGAAAATTTCACATGAACAATGATTTTAGTTTCTGAGAATATTATTGATGAGATATTTTAGGATACAATTTGGAACTTTTATTACTAAAGGATTTCAGGTTATCCATTGAGGAATCTCACAGAGAAGTTCCTTTGTTTTGCAGTTAAATCACACTAGATTATGTCTTTATGAAGTGATCTATTAGTCAATGGGAAAAACAGAAACTTCTTATACTATGGGGTAAGCAAATATTTACTTGGGGGCTTTTGAAGAGAGCTTGAATTATAAGGTTTGTAGTATGTTTTGACCCTGAATTTATTTTGCCTCAAGTAAGTATGTAATAAAATTTTAACACTTATTTTCTGATGTTTGAATATTATATTTTTACAGGAGTAATCCTGTTATAAGCTTTGTGCTTATTTTTCAGTACTTAATTTAAAAGGGAATTCAGAGCATGTAAAATTGTAGAGAAATGGAGATGCCTAGAAAAAAGATGGAGTCGAGAAACTTAGAGACAAAAAGAGATTAGAATTCAAAAAGACAGTTGCAAGTTTGAGAAGTGATCAGTAATAAAAAAATTTTTTATTGTGCATACATATGTTGGAGAAGAAATAAGGCTCACAGAAGTAAAATAGGAAAAAGGTGATTATATATAAATGGATGGATGATTCTGCAGTACAAAGGTGAATAAGACTGAGTCCCTGCTCTACTGGAGTTACAATTTACTGGGGAAGTGAGAAGGTGGAAGATAATATAGGTAAATCATAAACTACAATTTAAGACAGAAAATAAGAAATGCAATGAACAGAATAAAAAGTTAGAATGTTCTGGGAATTTGGGAAGTGAAAGGGAGAGAGAAGGGGAAATCAGGAAACCAATAGAGGAGAAGGCATTGAAGTGAGCTTCGAGGCCTGGTAGGATTTTGACTGGGGGAGGTAGCTTAAGAAGCCTTCCCTAATGGAAGGAAATGTGTGGAAGGAGGGACATGTAGGGTGCATTTAGGGACATATAATTCATCCAAGTCAATGGGGACCCAGGAGGACTGGAACACGATGGAGGCAATGGCTGTTGAGGCAGATGGGCAGGAGCATGGGGAGACGTGAACTCTAGGTTAGAGCAATAATCCCCTTTAGTAAGCAAGGGGGGAAATGGCGAAGGCAGGCATTAACTAGTGCCGTGGTTTTGGAAGATGATTCTGGAAGTAGTATTTAGAAAGGAGTGAGATGGGAAGGACCAGAACCTGCCAGTGGCTGAGTGGAACTTTGAACCCTCCTCTGAGCGCTGCAGAGGGAATTTTGTGAGCATTTGGAGAAGATAGAAACTACTTCATTTTTCGGTGAGGTCAGGGTAAGGCAGAGGCACAGAGGATGAAATGGAACAGAAAATATTTTGAAAGGTGACATTTGGCAGCCCCTGGAGGGATAAAGAACCCTCTTCTGGTTCTCATTGCTGTTGTACTGTATTGCTATACCATTCGCCTTGATGGTGCACTTGTCTTTGGGGTAAGGGGGTAGAATCAGAGGTGTTTATGAATATGACCTGGGACTTAAAGAATTGCATTTATTCAACAGCTATTTATTTGGCACCCACTGTGTGCCAAACATGTAACTGGAGCAATCATGAAGAAGGTGACTCTGGCCTCAGTGCTGGAATGGAGGGGGGTTGGAACAGAGATTGTCCTTCCCTCTCCCACGTCTTGTGGTTGAGACATAGCTCCCTGTTACTGGGAGTGTCGTGTGGGTCTGTCTATATGTCATAGTCCCAATGAGCCAGTTTAAGGGTTTCTCACAACCACCTTTTTTTGATGTTTATTTTGTGACAGATGATTCAAGAGAGCCGGTTTCTCATAGAAATGGCAGACGCAGTCCAGGAAAAAATTGTACAGTGTCAGAAAGCAGGTAATTGTTTTCTGTTCTTTTGTGGGCTTTTTTTTCTATTTTTTTTTAGAAACCATGATAATTCTTGGCAGATTTTTTAAAAGCTTTCTGTTCTTTCTCTTAAAATTAAAATATTTTATAGCATTGTTTAACTGAAGTTATACTTAAGTCTTTATTTAGTACGGAAGAAATCTAAGTGATAATAGGTGGATTTTATATGTGTATATGGGGTTGCGAGTGGTGTCGAAAGATGTCTAGAGGGCTGAGGGTTTCTGAATCTACTTTCGTGGTTTGGGACACTATCAAAAGCTTTTACTGCTGGTAGGGAAGCTATGGTTCCACATGGCCCCTTAAAACCCACTTCATTTTTACAACATGAACCATAATCCTACTAATCTTCTAGGCTTTTGCCTCGTGTACTAGTCCTCATCTTAGGTTAGATACATTCTTTCTTTAAGGGTGGGATGAGTCACGTATCTGTGAGCACACTTCTGTTTCTGTGTATTCGCCTTCATCTCCTCCTGTGCTTTTGTCTCGTGGATGCACATGCTCCTCTATCCACACACACGGTGATGGTTATGATGAGGGAGGTGACAACAATGACAATTCCTTGATACATACGCATATGATACACTAAGCCCATCCACTGTCCTACTTAGTCCCCATGACAACTCAGCAAAGTAATCATCATTATATCCAGTTTTTGGATGAGGCACCTGAGATTCTGAGAGACTGAGTGAATTACCTGAGGGCCTATATCAACCCGTGGTAGAGCTGAGCTTTAAACCCAGAGCAGACTTTTAAATTGGTGCTCTTCACTTACTGACCGGCAGGCTTAGATATTTCAGCCAACAGGAAGCACAGAAATAATAATACCAGGTACTTAAGGATGCCAGGCACTGCTCTGAGAGCTTTATATGTATTGACGCATTTAATCTTCACTTAACTCCCATGAGGAAACCCTCTTGTTACCACCATTTCACCAGTGAGGAAACTAAAGCCCGGAGAGTTTTAGGGACTTGCTCGGGCTCACATGGCCAGTGAGTGGTGGAGCCAGGATGCAAGCCTGGGCTCGCCAGTCCTGCTTGTTCCCATGTACTATGTTTGTGAAGTTAGTACCAGGAAAGTTAATGCCGTTTTAGGCTGCCTCAATAACCGTCCAATAACTAGAACCAGGAGAAGGGTGGTAAATTCCCACCTTGTGTGGGCTGCTTCAAGCCCACTTTGAGTACGGTGTTCACACTTACATGCACATTCCCACACTGCTCAGCTCCAGGAAGCTGGGCAATGCAGTGGCCCTGCCTGGGTGCTGTCCTTAAAGTAGAGTCATTAGTAAGCCGAAACCTGTTAGAATGTTAAATCTGGAGATGAGGAGACTCAAGGAGGTTTTACCCAATATCTTTCTTTAAATATCTAAAAGCCCACTGTGGAAAATAGATTAGACCTTGTTGGTGTGTGTCCAGCTAGTACAAAGGGCTAGAAGCTCCAGGGAAGGAGATTTTGGCTCGGTATCAGTGGAGCTTTCCAAAGATGGAATGAGCTGTTCATAAGAGAATGTGATTTTCATCCCTGAGGTGCTAAGACAAAGGCTGAAGAAACAGTTGATGGTTTTTATAGTATTCAAGCTTGGGCGAATGGTTGGCCTAAGGCTTTAAGGTCATTCCCAAATCTGAAGCACTTGAGTTTTTCCAGGAATGCTATTTTTTAAAAAGCCTTTTTTTTTTTAAGTCAATATTACTAATTACTGATTGTGACTATGTGGGCCCCAGGGCCTCCTGTTAAGCCACAGGGGTGGTTCACAAAGAAGAGTAAGACATGTGCACCCCTCACTTCACACCAGTTCATACAAAAATCAGGACAAGGACAAACAAGTGGATATAACCTTTTGGAAGAATTTACTTCTTTAATTCTCATGTCTTTATCTACAGCTTCTGGCTGTTTAAAATGTAATTTAGCCTAATGCATTCATTATTGTTAGTTTGCCCCTAAGGACAGCTGTTTGGTGGTATGAGCGGAATGACGGGAGAATTCACTTTAGGGATTTAGGAATTATGAGAGGACAGGAATGTGAAATTATATTTTACTGATAATATTTTCATAATAAAACCTTTTTTTTCTTAAATTTATATGAAGATTTTTTATGCATTCTTTTTTTAAAGGGATGGAGTTCCATGAAGAGCTTCATAATCTGGGGGCGAAAGAAGGCTTGAAAGGAAGAAAACTCAACAAGGCGACTGAGAGCTTTGCTTGGAACATTACAGTATTGAAGGTAGAAAAAACGCCAGCTGCTCTTTGCCTGTATTCTTCTCTTCCTTGTCTCCCCAACGTGTAGACAAGCATCCCTGGTTAAATATGGGGATTTGGCTTTTTAAATAATGTGTGGCTTGGTCATCAGGTTCCTGCTCTAAGAAATGGGGCAATGCATACTGGGATTGACACGCTTTTTCCCTTAATAGGGCAATGAAGTTTGTGGGGGAGGCAGGGGATGGCCCACGTGTGAGACCTAATTCCATTGTCTGGTGTTTGTGCGTGTGTGTTTTCACTCACACGAACACTTCTACTCAAGTCAATATGGCTGTTCTTGTTTGTGGAGAGAATCATGCCAAATGTTGCTGGGGAAGGTTCCAACACAAGCGATTTGGAAGAGACTTGCACTACAGAATATCAAGGGCCATTTCGGATTTTTATTTTAAGAACAGTCCCTATAAATACATTTCTTTTTGCAAATAGCTTTGGAAGTCAGTTTCTTGAGATTACAATTTGCTCTCTGCTGCAAATTAATTTTAGGATTTTGAAGTAAAAATGCCACTTTTTATATTTTCTTACATGAAAGGAGAGAATAATTTATTCTTGACAGTGTGTTGGAAGAAAAATAGCCACAAACAAGATTAATAATTGCTGGCATTTAAATAACACTTATTATGTGCCAGGCGCTGTTTTACCAGGTTTATATGAATTAACAATTGTGACAACCAGGTACTGTTGTTTACAGGTGGGAGAACAGAGGCGTTGAAAGCTTACTTAGATTCCCCAGGGTCACTCAGCTAGTAAATAGTAGAGGTGGAGTTTGAACACAGGCAGTCTGGCTCTAGAGCCTGGGTTTTTAACATGCTCTGCAGAGATGTTGCATATGTTTATGTGAAAGTGCTAGGTAAACTTTAAGACATTACAAATGTCTATTAAAAATTTAGTCCAGAGGTATTCGTTAAGCCTCTACTATGTACTGGGCTCTGTAATAGACATTGGGGATGCATGGAGAACAAAAGAGATACAGACCCTGACCTTACAAAGTTAACAGTCTGAAGGTGGGGTTGGGGGAGAAGGAGGAGTGGATGGAGGAAGATGAGGCATCATTTGCTTAAGGGTGGGGATGAGATTAGCACCTAGAGTATAAGGTGGCAGCGTGAACCCTAATGCAGACACTTTCTGTTCAGCAGATATCTATGTGCGCTTGTCAATGTGCCAATCACTGAGAAAAGTGCGAGGGACAGATATCAAGAATGTTACCCGGGCTTCCAGGGCAAGTCTATGAGGGGAGACAGACATGTAACCGATAATGACCATTGATTATTTAGTACTTAATATGTGACCAGCACTTGAGGCTAGGTACTTTAGAAACCTTTCTCCTTTCTTCCTACAACAGCACGTGCTCACCCTGATATGACTCTCTCAATTCACAGATGAGGGAATTGAGGGAGATTAAAATTCTTGCCGGGAGTCACACAGCTAGTAAATGACAGAGCTGATATTTTAAACTGATGCTGGTGGTTCTAACCACTACCCTGTCCTGCCTCCTGTAAACTTCAATCCATGTGGCTGAGTCCCATTGAGTCCAGGCAGCCTAGTGCAAGTATACAAGCTCTCTGTGCAGATTGCCTGATAGTAGCGAGACGTTAGCCAGGTTACATAATCTCCCTGAGGGTGGTAATAATACCCACATCCTGGCTTTTGTGAGAATTAAATGAGATAATACATGCAAAAGATCTAAGTCACAGTGCATGAAACTAAACAGTATATATGTGAGCTACCACTTTTTGTTTGTTTGCCAGGTAAGGATGACCACTGGAGGAACAAGGGTTTTGTTGTTATTTTTGTTTGTTTCTTTGTTAACTTCTGATTTAAGCCCACTCAGTGTTTTCTGAGGTTTGTTTCTGTGTTTGTTTGGTTTAGTGACAGAACCTGATTGTCAAATGTGGCTGAGCAAATGCTGTTCAAATTATTCTACGACAAAGCTTTTAGAACAGAATCGACCTTCTATTATTACAGCTCATGTACTAGCTGCTGGTATTTCAGCTTGAGCACTAGGAACTTAAACAAGAGTGGTGGACTTTTCCAGACTTCCAATAACGCCTTTCTCTCCCCCATTGCGTTTGGTGGGCCTATTAATCAGGTATCTTTTCCCCAAGAGCTGGATAGATGACCCCCTTGGCATTTGGATTATTAGTTGAGAGACAGAGACTGGGCTCTCTGGGAGACTTTTTACGCCAATGGCGCTGATAAGAGATGTCTTCATCTATAAGAATCTTCCTTTAGTTCTTGTATCTTAGATCTGGAACACTTAGCTCCTACTTGGTTCTCCAGTCTTGCTGTTGATTTTCAGAGCTCCTCAAAATCTCTCAATAAATGCCTCTGCCCCGTAAGTTCATTATAGTCAATTTACCTCGGGTACAATTGGTCGAATTAGTAATAACCACGCTGCTAAGACATACTCACTGAATTAATAGGATATGGTAGGGTTCACCTATTAAATTATGCATGCCTACTGAAAAAATTTTTTTATACATGATTTAGACAAGTATTCCTCACTATGTGGGAGGAGGGAGTGAGAATCAAACAATACTGGTCAAATATGTGGATTCACGTTTATAAAAATATTAATTCCAGTGTAATTTCAAACAAGTAAAAGAGGAGCTGGAAAGAATGAGAAATGTGGCCTTAGCAAAATGGTGGGTTGGCAGCAGGGAGTGGTAGAAACAGGCATTGGCTTTAGAGACAATTGAGCTGAGACTACAAACTAAATTCTTTAGTTTGTCTTTTCTGCAGTTCAGTATTACATTGATCTGATATTAAAAATGACAGAGAAGAGGGAGAAAAATCTTCAAAGATGAATAGCTCTACAATATAATGAATATGAATTATAATTACAGTGCCCCCATTTTTCCAGAGGTCTTAGGTCTTTTTCCTTAGAATCTAGCAAGGAGAAATTAAGATGGTCTCGGAGCTCCCATACCTGTGTTTTTCTTTAATTCATGGTCTACTATCATACGTGTGTCCAGAGTAGGGACTTGCTGAGCACATCTTTTGCATTTCCCCACACTTTTGCTGTATGTCTGCATCCAACTGTGACAGTCATTTTCCTCTCTATTTCATCCTTTTTCACTGTTGTACACAAAATTGATCTCCTTCAGTAGCCACCGTGTTTTTTGGGATGATATGATGATGAATGTCTCCGTGACTCAGTCCTCAGTACCTTTTCAATACAATCATTGGACCAAGATAACTCTCACATACTAATAATCCCTTCCCTCTGTCTTTTCTCCTAGATGTCCTTCAAATATGAGTTTTGTGTTTTAGTACATTTTTACTGCCATAACAAAATACTTGGTAATTTATAAACAACAGAAATTTATTTCTCACAGAAATTTATTTCTGGAGGCTGGGAAGTCCACTATCAAGGTAAGGGCAGGTTTGGTGTCTGGCGAGGGCCTGGTCCCTGCTTCCAAGATGGCACCTTGTTGCTGTGAGGGGAGGAACATGGTGTCCTCACGTGGCAGAGGGATGGAAGGGCAAAAGAGGGCACGAGGGCCTAGATAGTTCCTTCCAGCCCTTTGATAAGGCACTAATCCCATCCATGAGACAGCCCACATGGCCTAATCACCTCCTAAAGGCCCCAGCTCTTGATACTGTTGCATTGGGGATTAAGTTCGAACATGAACTTTGAATAACCACACCAGGCTCTGCTAGAAGTCCAGTGCACTACCCATTGTGCCACAGAGCCGGCTCCAACATGAATTTTGGAGAGGACACAAACATTCAAACCATAGCAGTTTGGTTGTTAACATAATATTAAAATCTCATCATGGGAATTTTTCTTGTTCTTTAAGGCTTCTGGAAAGAGATACTACAACTTCACTTACATAGCCAACGTATTATATAGTAAATTGTTATTAATTTGGGGGAATGTTTCACTCATGAGAATTTTGTATATTTCTTGGGAGTGAGCTACGAATTCATGCTATATCACTGATAAAAACACTGTTTACTTTGAATTGGAATTCATTTGAAATCTTGGACTCCATCCAGAGTGATTTGACTTTTTAAGTAGAAAAAGAACTTCCTTATAAGGTTGTCACATCTATAAAACTGAAATTAGAAAGAACCCAAGAGTAGCATTTTAGTGAGTCTTCCCAATGTATATATTTCTAACTTGGCCCGTTGGCTATTTTAAGGAACTAAATTTCATTATCTTTACATTTTTAAACGTTTTATGAGAAAATCAGTTTTAGAAGGCTGGAGAGGTATCAAGTAGAGATATATAAAAAATAATATTGAAGGAATACAATTAGTAAACATTTTATTACAAAGGAAAAGCCATGAAGTAGGTGATCACTAGAGCTTAAAGAAAAAATGAAAGGGTTAAGAAGTGGTTGCCTTCTTGTTCATGAATTTCATTGATTTCTAGTTGAATGACATACAGTAAATGAAAGATGAATAAAACTATTACTTCTTCAATGGTTACTCCTATTACATATGTATTTATGCTTTCCCTGGATAGATTTCCAGCTTATAACTTAATGTATTCCAGTGTGTGCCATAAAACTGGGCTGCTTTTATAGATTTATGTTTAGTAGATATGACTATTCTTTTTCCATCTAACTTTTTTGCTTTTTATCACTACTTAAGCCTTTGCTTCTTTTGCTTTTAAACTAACCACATTTTCATTTTCCTTGGGAAGAGCAAAGGCTGAAGCTTCTCACTTCTCCTTCATGGGTTCTTGTGTTTCTAACCCAGGCAGATTCCCTCACTGAATCCCCAAATTTCAGGCCCTCGCAGCTCTGAGGAATCTTGCCACATAAGGGAGGTTACAAGGATGTCAGTGTAGTAATATGCTTCCTAATGGAGCCTGAAAACACATTTGAAGTCTCTGTTCATTGTTGAGAGACAAGAGAAAAGGGAGACAAGATGAAGAGCTCATAGGAAAAGAAGTACGAGGTGAGGCATCCATCTCTGAAAGACTAAATGAGAGTGAGAATGGGGCTGCCCTCGACTGACTGGCAGTAGATATTTTAAATCATTCTGAGAAACTGGGGAGGCAGTTAGTGGAGAGGATGAAACCAGGCTCTTCTGGCAACCATGGTGACCATGCCCTGGGGGCTGCCATGAGGGTATGGGACCATCCATGCTATCCATTGGGAATTTTTCTGTGGTGTCTCTGGTAGCTGCTAGCCTTTGATGCAGTAGAAGCTGGAGAGAGGCTAGGTTTCCTCCTGAGTCAACTTATTCAGAAAAAACAGGTATTTATGAAGTCTAGAAACAGACTCCCAAACAATGACAACAATTCATTAAAAATAAACTGGTCTTTCTTTCTTTTTTTTTTTGAGATGGAGTTTCATTCTATTGCCCAGGCTGGAATTCAGTGGCGTGATCAGAGTTCACTGTAGCCTTGAATATCTGGGCTCAAGCAATCCTCCTGCCTCAGCCTCCCAAGCAGCTGGGACTATAGCTGTGTGCCACCACACCCAGCTAATTGTTAAAATTTTTTGTAAAGTTGAAGTGTCTCAACTTCATCGGTTCTCAATGGTTACTCAGGCTGGTCTCAAACTCCTGGCCTCAAGCAATCTTCCTGCCTTGGCCTCCCAAAGTGCTGGGATTATAGGTGTGAGCCATCACGCCTGGCTGCTTCTTAATAGTGATACTACTATCCATTATTGAGAAACACAAAGCAAATTGACTAAGAGTATAGACTGTGCAGCCAGATACTTCCTAATTGTGTGCCCTTGGGAAAATTTCCTTTTGTCTCTATGCTTCTGAACCAATTGGGATACCCTAGGTTGTGTTTTGGTAACAAAAATCTGAAAATTTCAGTGGCTTAAAACAATGGCTTATTTCTTGGTTACTACTGCATGTCCGTCACAAGTCAGTCATGGTCTCTCAGGAACTGAGGCTAATGGGGACTCCATCTCAATGAATACCTCTACAATCCTAGAGGTAGTAAAGCACAAATTGGCTTTAAAAGCTTCTGCACCATAGTGTCACATGTCCCTTCCACTCACATGTGACTGGCCAAAGCAAGTCCAATGATCAAGTCTGATTTCAGTGGAGTAGGACAAATGGAAACCTCCTTAAGGAAGGAGAGCAGACATTGGTGAATATACTCTAACAGTGACAGGTTCTTCAACTATCCCCACCTCATATGGTTATAGTGAAGACTAAATGAGTTCATATATATAAAGTGGTGTCTGACATATATTATACAAAGTTCTACATTATCAAGATATTTATAGAGCATAATCATAATAGTTTGTATTAACTGAGTGTTTTCTATGTGTCAAGCATTATACCAAGTGCTTTATATTTCTTATCTTAATCCAAGGGAGTGAGTGTCCTGTCCAGCCAGCATGAGTATTCCAATCACCTTAAAAGTATATTCCTAGAGTACAGAAAAGTATACTAAGAGAGTATAGGTTGAGAGCACCAATTACTCCTGCTCTGACACTATATTTACCAAGCAACTCTCTGTTCTCAACCTGGTTTCCCAAGTATTCTTTTCTAGTGAAAATAGAAAGGGTTGACCAAATGACATAACTAGTCCCCTCTGTCTGGTAGTCACATTTCTCTTTGTATGTGAATCAGTTAACTTTCTTTTTTATTGGTCCATCTCCTATGAGCTTGGTTAGCATGAATCAGCTCCCCAGGGCCTGATCACCCTGAGTGAATGGATACACTTGAGCCCTTGGACAGATACCACTGAGATCATGAAAGCAAAATAAAACAGCAACAAAAATACCAAAGCAGAGAGCCAGACCCTGGACCCCTGAGAACTCAGCCAGCCTCCTCTTGTTTCTCTCGGACGGCTTTGATGTTCTCTGGCTTTTAGTCCAGATGTTGCCAGCTACCACTTCTTGATGAGCCAGAGGAAGTTTAAGAGCTGTTCCTCTAGCAAAAACTTTTCCATAAAGGCCATACTCCTTTTCATACCCCGTCCTCACTCCCACTTCTCCACAACCACAGTTCTGCTGCTCAGCCCCCCAACCTGTCCTTTATCAACTGAGGTCTTAGACCAGAATCTAGTCTGTGTTTTCTCTAGGAAACATTAAAAAAATTCATTTTATTGTAAAATTTATTTTAAATTTTCTTGTCTGTTAAATGTTTAAAAAATAATGTTGGAATTTTGGCAAACATTTATGGTGTCAGTCATGGCGGAAATGTTTGGCGAATGCAACTGGGAGGGGCAAAATAGGGATGAAACTAAAACCGAGGGTCTGAGTCTAGTAGCAGCAGGTTTAGTCTCACTCAGACTTGCCCTAGACTCACCTGTGATCTTAGCCAGCTGCCTTACAATGCATGTCATTGATCACCAGGAAGAAGGTGGGTGGCAGGAAAGAGAGAATGAATGGATCACTTCTAAAAAAACAGCTTGAATTTCATGTGTCAGTATCATTATCTTTATATACAAAAGAAAATATCTTTAGGCCTTCTGAAATAAAAAGTATACATTTAGAAGGCATAACATTTATTCTCGGGGCTTTCTAAGTTAAGTTTGATATATTCATCCCTGGCCTTGGTGTTTGAAAGGTACTCCTAGACACATTTTTAGAACCTTGTTATCATTTGGCTTATTGGTGTAGGAGGACCCTTCTCTCCTACCTCAAGAAGTTGATTTAACTTAGTTCCACCTCACATTGATAAATAAGGAGGTGCAAAGAATATATGAGGCTTTTAATCCATAAATTAGCAAACAATAATATTAAAATGTTGTATTTTATTTTTGGTGAAACCAAATTCATCTATTCAACAAATACATCTATTAAGTCCTTCCTGGGTGCTAGGCATCGTGCTTGGGAATGTACCCATGAATAAAAACATGACCCCTCTGGTCTTGTGGAGCTGTCAGTCTAGTCGGGGAGGCAGTCATTTAACAATCACATATGAGTGTAAAATTTGTCATTGTGATGAGGGTCTTAAAGGAGAAGTCGCATGGCACTATGAGAATGTGCAATAGGATTTGACCTAATGGGAGGTCAGGGAAGTCTTCCAGGAGGAAGTACCAGTTCAGCAGAGAGTAAATATTTTAGCCTTTCATGGATTCTGAAACCCTGCCCTGTATCTTGATACTTGAGTGTGGTTGCCAAAACAATCTGAAAATAATGGTGAAAAGAAAACAAATCAAAATGAAGATGTGCTGAACCTCTGCATGGTCTGGGGAGTTCTAAAATTTCTGCCTTGTTCATTTAATTACCACTCATTAACATCATAGCTAATTTATTAAATCAAATCTGGCCATGAGTCATATTGTTAATTACAAGCGAATTTAATCACCCACCTTCTAAAAAAATAATCTATGGCAACGTTTTATGTCCATGTGTATCCATAAAATTCATTTGACAGCTTATAGTTGCAGAGGAGAACATTATAAGGTTGGTTTTTCAGAGATTTTTACAAATTAAAGCTGAAAAGATGCAGAGAGAGAAAGAGATATAATATAAAATATTAGTGTTAGGGTTAGAAAAAAATGGTAAATTTGTTTTAAAAGTATACTTAATGCATCTATAATAATAAAGCCACAAGTTTAAAACTTTATTTCAAACAATTTTTATCCAACAATATAGGACAGTTCAAATAGAATGTTAATGCTTCCTACTAATAAGCAGGCTGGTTATGTGGTGTCCAGATTTCTGCCTTGGGTGGCAGCATCCCAGCTGTGCTGCCCAGGAGTTTAGTAGAGATAAAAGCCAGGATGTTGACATGATTATGGAAGCACATACCACTTTACCTTATCTCCAGTAGAACTAAATTTAGTGTCTCTCGGAGGTACATTTTTTTTCAGATGAAAGCTGCATTTTATAATGATTCTGAATAATTCAAAAGTGGCAGGATTCTAACGAATAGATGCATCATAGACCAGAGAGGACTTGGCTCCAATATGCGAAGTATTGAAGGTCTTACTTTTCTTGAAGGAAAATTTTCTTTGGAGAAAATTTGTTTTTTTTTTTACACACAGACTCTTAGTATAAGGCTAGTTTTAGCTAAGGTGAGTTTGATGTCTTAACTGTTAACTGTTTTCTACAGTGATACAAGAGGAAAGAAAACACTAATAAAATTATTTCATTCTAGTTTCTTATAACCCTTTTAGGTTTTACAGACACAAGCTCCTCTTCTACTCCACAAAGAAAAAAATAGGACACATCTATCTAATTTTCTTATTATTAACCCAAATCGGAGCAAAGTGAGCTTACTTCTCTGAATGTATATGTACGTACACACACACACACACACACACACATATACATTGTCAAATAAAACCAAATCTGGATTTAGATAAAGAGGGAATCTATTTGAAAGAATTATTGCAATAAGGGGTCTCCTATAACGGGGAGAATGCTCCAACCATAAGTTCCATAAGCTCATGAAAGATCAGGCAGAAAGGATTTTTCTTGTATAGGGAGGGGCAAAACGGTTAGGGAGACCACATGTGGGGGAGTGATCTCACAGTTGATCCTGCAGATAGGGAAGGTCTTCCCTTGGAGTCAGCCCTTTCTTGGTAGAGGCCGTCAAGGAGGGGCTGTGTGCTGGCTCAGGCTGAGGGTGGGTGAATGTTCGAGGACCTAAGGGGAAGAGAGAAGCTTAATTAAAGTTTGACCAAGTCAAGATAGCAGGTACTTTGTCCAGATTGGTTGGTGGATACAAACAGTCCAGCTAATCACCTGTGAGACAGGAAAGGGAATTTGGAGGGTCTGTGTCTGGCCTTGTCATAGGTAAACAAGGGGGTCATCCAAGAATCTTAGCTAAGTCCTCTGGGGAAGGGGGGTTCCTTGCAGTAAGGTGTTTCCCACAACACAAAAGGATGGAGGGATTTCTTAACTGTTCCTGTTTTCCAGGAACACAGGGCTCAGGTAAAGTTTAACATTGTCAGCATATGCACATATATAAAATATATATATATAAGATGTTATATGTGTGTATATGTATATGGATCTACATATATGTAAATATAAATATCTGAAGGATAATTTAGGTTAAGAATAATGAAATTAGATGTTACTCTTTTAAAGTCATATTGAGAAGATCAATTGCTGCCTATTATGACAGCAAGAAAATTCCCCTCAATTCAGAAGTGATTATTTTCCAATTTAATTGGATTTTTCTTATTTTAAGTAGATCCAATGTGCTCAAGTATACATCATATATGAAATTACATATTCACAGTAACAGGTCACGGGATAAAGCTTTTCTTCCACTTATTTCCTACTTCTTATAAAATAATTTTGTATTATTAATCACTCTCCATTTATTATTGATACTTTAAGCATTTGTGGTAAGTGAAGATACCTATCTACCAAATCAGAATAATTAGGAACTGAATTTTCCCTTTAAGGAAAAATTTATGGCTTTATGAGAAGATTAATTATAGATACTTTGAAAAAGAAATCCCTTTGGAGTTTTAAAAATAAGTTCAGAGTCATGAAAAATTAACATAAAACTGTTCAGAAAGCTATTTGAGTAAGGCAAGAAACATGGATCATTATCATCATTGTCATTATAATAATCATATTAATGTTTTCAAAGAAGATAACTTCTGTAGGGAAAAGACTATCACAGAACCATGACTTAGAATTGAGTTTTAGACTTTTTCATCATCACATGATTTTATAGAAAGTTTATCAAGTCATTAGGTAGAAGTTTCAGGCTTTCAGAGACAAAGAAGAGTATAGAGATTTTTTCTAACTGAGGAAAATCCTTCGGGATGCAGTGAAATACAGTAACCCCTCATGAATGAGTTCCTAAATCTTCCAGGACAAAGCTATGTGTTCTAAAAAATAGCTAAAGTCTTTGAGCATTTATTTAAAAGATACTATTCTCAACGGACTTTTGAGTCAATTGTATTCAGGAATGGAAAGTTCTTAAATTGCTTTACAGTGTATTCCACGGAAAAAAAGATTGCAACCCAAATCTCTCAGAGGTATTCCTTAATCAACTAGAATATTCTGGATCTCTCAGTTGTCTGCTACTCAGCAGCTGACATCATGAAACAACTAGAATAAAATTGATTCATGGATCCTGTTGCCTAGGAATTATCAATTTCTTGGGCCAAAAAACAAACAAAAAAATTTCCTGATCAATTATGAACAAATATAGTCTCTTGAGCTTCTTTTCTTAAGCATGCCTTAAGAGATATATTTCTTATGTACATTTAAAATATACTGGATGCTCTAAAAATATAACCTGGGCTTCAGCAACACATTCTAATTGCTTTAGGTCAGAAATATGGGTCTGTTTCACTGTAATTTTCTGTTTTTCCAGGTTTAACTGGGCTTCACTTTTTTTTTAAAGCAAAAATATATAACGAGGGAAGGTTAAATGTTTTGGAATTATTCATGTTCTCTGGTAGTACATTATTGAATCAGTAGTTTATTCCTCCAACCACTTGGATGGGCACAATTTGAACACACGCTGAAACAGTGCTAAAGACACTTGAGAGCTACATAGTTTATTTGCTGGTGAAATCATGGCCGGTCGCACAGCAGTTCCTCATTGCCTTACCTTCCAGATGGTTCTCCACACTCACTACACATGTTGCAGGAAACAGGCTCTTATGTATTGTGGGTTTGATATCAGCTAAGAAACTGATATCTAAGACTGTTAAAAATGAAACTTGCGTGTAAATTCTTGTGTATGAAAAAGTATGTTTTAGTAGTAACTGTATCCTTGTATTAAATCTGAACAAGTGGGACTGAAGATCCTTAACAATGCATATTGTGTATCCTCTGTGTCAGCCCACAGAGACTTCATGTGTACTCTGAAACCAGAGAGGGAAAAAGCCAGCTACTTCCTTCCTGCTCTCCTTAACGTATAATGCATTTTAGCCTGGGAGAGGAAGAATGACATTGAAAGGAACAATTACATGTGTATATAGTGCGTGTGTGTGAGTTAGCACAGTCTCCTGTTTCTTATATTAAAAACCCATTTATTGACTCTACTCATTGTAAGCTCTGTAATAATACATGTAGATATGATAATAACAATAATAGAGGAATGAAATTTTCATTTGAGTGGTTATCTAAGTCTATTCTCAGTTGTTCTCATGAAAAACGTAAAAATATACAAGCAATATAATAATTACAAACACCATCAGGGTGGAAATTACAATTTTAAATTCTGGAAAATACATTTTTGGCTACTAAATCACAGTTATATCAATCAGACTGAATCGTTTCTGTCATCCTCTACTCAATAACTACCCCTTTAAAAATAATTGGGTTAATCTCAGGAAGTTCAGTTTTGTTCTAGAGATTCTTGTTTGGTTAGAGAGGGGGTGTGGAGCAGAACAAGTAGTAAAGGTATTACCATTGTCCTTGCTCTTGAAATAATGGCTCCTGGGAAGGGCAGATCCTTTGGCTCTCTCGTAAAGGATACTCAGGAAGAGTTTTCACTGGGATCTCTGAACGACAGCTGGCTTCGATAATTACCTGAGACTTGAGGAATTTCACTGAAGTTAAACATCAGTACAACCAAAATTATCTTCTTGGAGCTTTTGATCAGACATTTCTACACCACTGCCATTTCTTTTTTGCAGCACCAGTTTTAACAATCTAATCCCTGAATTGGCCAGAGCTGCTGTACACTGCTGTGTAAGTGGTGCATTGCACAACTGTAGGGGGTGCTATTTCCATTGACTCTATGTGAATGGCGCCTTCTGGATTTGTCACTTAGCTGCTATGATGTTGTCAGTCTAAGCATTTTTCTATCTCTAGCCTTCTGTTTCCCATGAAGTTTTGAGTGCCTTTAACTATTATTAATACTTATCTTAAGGGTAATTATTAGTTAATATAGTGAGCTTCCATATTAAAGTTTACATTTAGAAGAAATCTTCAGTGATTTCAAATTGATTCCTAGGCAGTGGTGTATCTTCTTGTGAACCCGTCATTTATTTGTATATGGAAGCACAGTAGAGAAGCCCAATAATCCAGAATATTATATACATCAGATGAGGAAAATTTCAATTGTAACTCAGGTAGATCTTAACTTTGATGGGTTGTGACAACCAACCGTAGTTGATTCAGTTTTTAACTTGACAGCACAAACTGTAGACATCGACAAACAATATCCAATCCTCTTTTCAATTTAATACAACCTTCTTGTGAGAGAAAATTTAATTAATTTTTTTTAATCTTCTGAAAAAATACTCTAAATTCATTTAGGAGAACTAAAAATGAGCAAACCTTTTTAATAGCCCAAGCAGACTTGAGTGAGAGAAATGCCTTGATGTTTGTCTGTCAGCCATAAGAAAAATTCCAAGCTCTTGGCCTGGATAGAAGGTCCTCTGTGATGGGGCCTTTGTTAGCTCTGTCCCTTCATATCTCATATTCGCAGATTCCCACAGTTCTGTTTCCTGGAAATATCAGGCAGTCTCAGGATGCCATGCCTTCACAGGTGCCGTTCCTGCCTCAGTCACCTGCCAGTTTTTCTTCCTCATGCAGATCCTTGGTGTGGTCTGTTGCCTTTCCAGGGAAGCCTCCCCACTCTTTTCTCTCATGCCTTCACCCCAATTCTTATCACATCCAGATAATCTCCTTTTTAGTGCCAGATCTGTAGCTTATAAACAATTTTATTCTAGTGCTCACCACCTTGACTCACTATATTGCAATCATTTGTCCCCATGTCTTTTTTTTTTTTTATGCTAAATCCAGCTCCTCTGGGGAAGGACTGTGCCTTAGCACAGTGCTGAGTTTAGATGAGAAAACACAGGATCACAGAAGCTGTGCAATTTGTTCAAGACGATGTAACTAACTAGGAAGCAGCAGAGGTAGGTGCAAACCTTGATCTGTGTGACCCCAAAGCCTGTCCCTCACATCCTCAGTCCTGGTGTCCAGTGGCACCATTTGATGTCTGTGTGCCACTTGGGAAGGTGGGTGCTTCTGCAGTTCTTTTCAGCTCCATTTTCTCATGGGGTTGACATTTTCTCCTTCTCTTCCTCCTTCAGCCTCCCCAGAGTTTCATTTTCCCTGGCCTACTCTTTTACTCAGTTTCATCTTTTCCCACCAGAGTCTTCTGTCTTCACAGAATACAGGCAGGCTCCCATAGGCACTGGACTGGTAATTTGATTTCACCTTTTTCCCAGTAGGCCCAATGCCCACCTTTATTTTTTCTTCTTTCTGGTGGCCATCTTTTGACTGTCAGGTAACTGGTGACTCTTCTTGGGGTTATTTCGTGGAGTTGCACAGGATTCTAGATTAGTGCTTTGGCTGCCTCTGGCCATTTCCCTCAATTCAGGCCGTGTGCAGCACGTATGCACACACATACACAGATATTGTGAGTATATAGTACATACAATTTTTGGTGACCCTATTCTACATTTTACAATTCTGGTGCCCACATTTAATTTTTTATTGTTGTAATGGGAGTATATAGTATGTACTCAAGATGTGCTGGTTGAATTGTATTATATGAATTTATACCTATAAAACAATCTTAAAAATTGTCCCAGTGCAAGAAGACTTTAATCGCTATTTCCTTTATTTACTCTTAAGAGGATTGAAAAAAGATATTATAATTCTCTTTAGGTTTATTATCTTTTTCCAGCATGGTTCAGATATCATTAACAATCCAAGTGGCTGAACTTTAGATTTTTTTATATGATATTTTTAAAAAATATGAGTACCTTTTATCTTTGAGTTCCTTCTTCCCTTTGTGAATCATCACCATCTTCATCACTGTCACTCTTTAAATATTTATTAAGAGCTCATCGTATATCTAGTACTATAAATATATGAAAATACCCTGAGAAAAGGCTATCCTTCCTAGAATTCACTTATGCCCCAAACTGGGAAACCTTCTCCTTTTGGTCTCAATTACACTTTTACGATAATCTTCTCATCTTGAGATCATTATTATTTTTATCTAATAACTTATTGAAAAACAACTTGGATACACCAGCAAGAAGCAGGACATTTTAGGACATTTCAGAATATTCACCGAAAAACTGGAATCCAGCCTATGACTTATTGGCACTGACAAATTTGATTCTCTTTTTGAACATTTTTTTAAAGTACAGAATACAATTTAACAACAAATAATAACTGATAGTTACAAAATATATATTTTCTATAGACAATGTTCCAAGTGCCTTGTACTCCTTAAATCATTTAATTCTAATACAACCATGTGATGTATGTAGATGCTCTGAATATTTCTTTTATACATGAGAAAACTCAGGCAGAAAGGCTAGGTAATAGTTTAACAAGGGTAATTAGCTAATGAGAAGCAGAGCTAGAATTGAAACGCAGGTAGTCTGGACCTGGAGTCCTTGTCTGTGGTATGACAAGACTCCCCCCAACCCTTTACCCTTGCTACGTGGCTATTTCATATACAATGAATGAAAAAGCTCATTAACAATGGTAAATCTATAATAGTAATAAACTCCTAAACTTACAAATATATGAATGCAGAAGGATAAGTGCATTCTCTTCTTCAGATGAGCTTGGAAGGGTTTATTATTTACAGTCCAACAGGCAACCTATCCCCAAGTTTTAAACACAGAGGTTTCTAGTGTTGTTGAATATAAATAATAAGTTAACTTGTGACAGAAATTGGAACATTGGAAGAGGAGTGACTATTATGGGCTGGATGGTGACCCCTCAAATTCGTATGTTGAAGTCCTAACCTCCAGGACATCTGAATGTGACTGCATTTGGAGATAGGGCCTTTAGAGAGGTAATTAAATTAAAAGGAAGTCACTGGGGTGGGCCCTAATCCATTCTGGCTGGTGTCTTATAAGAAGAGGAACTTGAGACTTAGGTACAGAGGGAAGACCATGTGAAGATACAGGCAGAAGACAGCCATCTGTATGCCAAGAAGAGAGGTCTCAGAAGAAACCAACCCTGCCAACACTTTGATATGGGACTTCTAGCTTCCAGGACTGTGAGAAAATAAATCTGTTACTTAAGCCACCCAGTCTGAGTGCTTTGTTATGGCAGCCCGAGCAGACTAATATAGGGACCCAGGAGGAGAAAGACTGAAAGCTAAAGTTTGAATTTCCTAATATAAAACCAATCAGGAAAAAAATTTAAAACCTTGCAATTTTCTCTTGATCATTGGGAGAAAAATATAATTTAATTAGAGTACATTTTTATGTAAACTGGGGTGCCCTTGGTCACATGACTTGTTCTCCACGTGGGCAGATAGGACAGCCTCCTTAGTGGTGTGATTTGAAGAATTCCACTAGCTCAGCCCCCAACAAATATACCCATTGTTACTCCACTGGCTCCTGCCTTCCCCAGATGTACTTATTATTGCTCCACCTGACCTTGAAATCATTAAATAGCATGAAGGTCAGTCATTTGATAATTGTCTCCAGAAGACTCTTATTAAAAAGGGCCCCCTGAGTAAAAGGTAGGGGTCAAAATATTCGTTATAAAATTATGGGCTGACTTTTGGGTGAGTTGACTATTCCTTGCCAGAATTAAGAAGTTGGAAAATGAGATTCTGCTGGGGGTGGGCGGCAATGATCCTGGGAAATCCTAGACTGAGGATAACATGTATTGAGTGGCACCCAATTTATTTTTTCATTCAACAAACACTTTGGAGCCTTGCTTTGGCAAGGCCCTGTGCTAACTGCTGGGATACCACCATGAACGTGATAGAACCAGCCACTGCACTCATTGAGTTTATGTTCTTATGGGAGGTACAGATGTCAAAAAGTGCAAGCCATAATTAGTTATTTAATTGTAGTTGGCACAAATGCTATGCCAGGAAAGAGGCTGGATATAGTGAAAAGTTATTTTACTTGAGTCACTATATTGCTGAAGGTTGGCACCATCTTTTAACCTGTGTTGTCCAATGCAGGAAACACTAACCATGGATGTCTATTTAAATAGAAAATAATTACAGTTAAATAAAATTAGGTATTCAGTTCCTCAGTGGCACTACTCACATTCCAAATGCTCAATAGCCACATGTGGCTAGTGACTACCATGTTGGACAGAAGAGGTGCAAAATATTTCTATCATTGCAGAAAGTTTCATTGGCAAACTCTGTCTGGGCTATAAAGTTATGTCAGAATTATTAAGTCAATTAAGAGAGCCCTTAACTGTCAATTCCTTAGAACAGTGGTCCCCAACCTTTTTGCCACCATGAACTGGTTTCATGGAAGACAATTTTTCCCTGGACCAGCGGTGGGGTGGGGTGGGATGGTGGGATGGTTTCAGGATGATTCAAGCACATTAAATTTTTTGTGCAGTCAAACCTCTCTGCTAATGACAATCTGTATTTGCAGCCACTCCCCAGCGCTAGCATCACTGCCTCAGCTTCATCTCAGATCATCAGGCATTAGATTCTCATAAGAAGTGTGCAACCCAGATCCCTCCCATGCACAGTTTGCAGTAGAGTTCATGCTCCTGTGAGAATCTAATGCTGCTGATCTGACAGGAGGTGGAGCTTATGCTGTGATGCAAGTGATGGGGAGTGGCTGTAAATAGAGATGAAGTTTCCATAGCTTGCCTGCTGCTCACCTTGTCCTGTGTGGCCTTGTTCCAAACAGGCCACGGATGGGTACTGGTCTGAGGCCGGGGATTGGGGACCACAACCTTACAGAACAGAAGATTTATATATCTACCAAAATAGTCCACTTTTGGCTGCAAGCCATGGTACAAATCTCATCTTAGTCTGGCCTTCAAAATGAGGAATGGGGCTTGATTTTAAACTAGAGACAGATTTCCTTTTCTCTTAGTGTTATTATGAGTGTTGAGGTTTTGTATTTTGTGAGTGTTCATTTTTGTATGTATGAGTAACTTTCACAGTAACTAGGGGATTTTTATATTTTTTTCTTTTATCTAAAATACCTGACTATATAAAATAAGCATCATGTGATTTACACATATAAGGAGTGTTGGAGACTGTTACTTTAAGATAGTAGGGCAACGTTGGTGCTTTCCACAGATGACAGAATTAAACTCAACTTCAGTACAACCAATCCCCATTTTTTTCAAGTACAAGACAAAAAAGAAGAAAGTAATAAGTGGGTAGAGAATAAGGAAATCAGCTGTGTTGGTTTAATAACCTTGAAGCTGACATTAGTGGAAGACTTTATTAAAATATGCAACCTGAAGCTGAGGATTATAAAAAAAAATACCTCATGGTAGGAAATATGCTTTTGTTGCCACACCTAAAGGTCATTCTTTGAAGGGAGCTGAGACGGCCACCAGGATCCATTGATTTCTTTCTAGTACTGAAACATGCTCTGGCAGGTGTCAGCTTGGCTGACAAATAAATATGTTTTAAACAAATAAATATGGAAAGTTAAAGAGTAAGAAAGAGTGTGGTGGATAGGGATCTTGCTAGCCGACTAGGTAGAATACTCCAGTGTTCTGAATAAACATATTTCAGTTTTTACTTTGGCAGCACAAACATGACCATATGAAATATACAAATATTAATAAACATATTCAGAGGAATAGCTTCTCAAGTCTCCAGAGTAACAAAGTATTAAAATTCTGTCTAGGTGTATATAATTCCTTCAATTATTGCTAGTGAAGTTGCTCCTCTTGTTAAGTAGGTAATTTTCCTTAATAACCTGCCTTTGTTTTCCTTCTATTAGTTTCTTTTTACCCCATCTGCTGCAGCCGGTGGTCATCCCTTTGCAATTCTCCAAATTTCCCTGCTTATTCCTGCCTCTGTGTTTTTACATTCACTGGTGTTCTTCTGCCCCCTCCCCAACTCCTCCACAATCTGACTCAGCCCAGACATCTCTTTGAACAAGAATTGCATTCATGATTATAAACATGTGCCTGTCCCATAAAAAAAGACCTTATCTCCTTCTGAGGTGATTTTGCTCAGTGGCTATTCTTTCAGAATTTTTTTCTTCAAGGTTTTCAGAAAATGAGGAAAGATGGAAAGACTAAGAGGTCACATGACCCGATGTCCTGGGCAGTGGGGAACTGCCCGAGGCGCTGTATGGAGGGAGCCATCCTCACCTTAGTGCTGATCTCATTCCCATCTGGACTCCAAATCTGAAGTGCTCACATTCATTTTACACCATTAGCAAGTTTGCAGGTGAGGGAAGCTGGTTTTAGCTAGTGTGGTGAATGAGTGTATGTGTGTGTGTGCGCATGTGTGTTCTTAGTCCCTTTGTACACTGACAGTTGTAAAACTGACCTTTGCCCTTTTCTTACCCCTGTCATTTCTGGTGTTAGTAGGCATTTAGGGCACAGCTAGATGGGAGAGCAGCAGAGGGAGGTATTTATGGGGTGGACTTTCGGAATTGCCCTTCAGCCCTTACTGGGAATATTCATAAATGCGTAATGATGACATTTTCAACGTGCCAAATCATGCTGATGACCCTTATCAAGGAGAGAAAGAACTTTGCCTTAATACCAACAAATTACTTAAGCTGAGTCCTTTACATCATATTAGAGTCAGTTGTATATGTTAAAATTCTCAAAACAGCAAATATAAAGTTACTGCCTTATACATGTAAGAGGCTTGGCTATTCTAATCTTTTTAAAAATTATATAAAGCAAAATTTATTGGACATATTTTTAAGTTACCATTTTTTGTCCTTTCACCGAATTGTGAAAGCAAGTAGCTAGATACGTTTTCTGCCATTGAAAAGGCATGACAATTTCAGGTTTTGCTAAGAAAGATATTTTCCATCTGAAAATGTGTGTACACAGAATTCACTTCTAATTTAAATGCTTCCTCACACAGGCTTTTGATACCACAGTGTTTTTTGATGACCTTGTAAGTTTTCAGAATTTATCTGAGGTCCTTTTTCATAGTTAGAATGATAGAAGTGCAAATCTACATGGATGCAGAGGAACAAACCAAGTGGTTTTAGAAGGCCACTTCTAATCATTGGAGCACAAGCTTTTTGTGGACAGACATCTGCTCCCTGCCTAAGCCCAAAACAGGGGAGCCACCTGCTGGGCAGTGTGAGAATTCTTCATTTTCTGGAGGTAATCATTAATGCGTGGAATGAGACAGCCCTGCTTCTTTTTTTCTTTTTACTTTTAAGTTTAGGTAGATTCACTTGTATGTTTAAATTAATATTATTTACATTTTTATTTGCAAGTAAATTTCTCACTTCACACAAATAAAGGGATTCTGAATTAAGACAAAAAAAAAACATTAGGATGGTATGAAAATCAAGTTTGAAGATGAATCCTAGAAGTAGAGGCTTTTAGTTATTCCATTTCATATTTTGTCTTTTTTCTTTCACAATTCATTATTCAGCCTAACTGGGTTTGTAGAGCTATAAAAGGCTTTTGTAAAGGACTTCCAGCCCCCAGCTAGTCTCCCTCCTCTCTGTCCCTCTCCTTACCTGTACTGCCTGCCACACTGCTTAACAAGGCGGTTTGTACTGGCTGTATCCACTTCCTTCCCGCCCACTCACTTCTTAGCCAACTTTAATCTGTCTTCTTCCCCTGACACTCTATTAAATAGTTCTCAGCAAGGTCACCAGTAATCTCCTTGTCACAAAATCTTATGGACACACTTTCAGCTTTTATCTCACTTGACTACTTGGGAACATTTCTACATGGATAATCACTACCCGCTGCTTGCAACACTGCTTCCCTCCATTTCTGGGAAACCACACTCTCCTCTCTTCTTACATCTCTGGCTCTTTCTGCCCAAGATCCTCTGCTCTTCTGTTATATGCTGGTATTCATTGGCTCTCTTGTTACCTCTCCTTTTCTCCTGGGGGGATACTGTCCATGCCGGTGGTTTTCATTACCCTCGCTATGCTGTCAAATCCCAGGTGTATACCTTTGGCCCAGGTGCCTCTCCTTATCCCTCTATGACCCGCACTCACTCCCTGCCCCACACACCGTACAACCATTTCCCGCAAGGCCTCACACCTGGGAGCTCCCTCGCCACAGCAAGGTCAGCATGTCTCAAACTGTGCTCATGTCTGTCCACATCTCTGTCCGCCCTCAGCCGCACCTCTGGATCCCTCCTTAAAGGAATGAATGACAGCCCAGAGTTAGCCAAGCCAGAATCCTGGGAGTTATCCTTGATCCTCTTACTAACCCTCCACCTCTAATCAGTTACCAAGTACTATTGGGTCAACCCCCTAAATATCTCCCTAGGAAATCTCCATTCCCATAGCCATCACCTGGGATATCTTCATTTATCACCCGAGTTAGTGAGAAAAACCTTTTCTTTCTCCTCTACTCTGCTCTTCTCCGTGGCACAGCAGCTGGGGTGAACTTTCTAAATGTAAGACTGGTCATGGCCATTCCCACTGCCCTTCCTGCAAACTTCTTAACTTCCCCTATGAAGGTCTTTGTGCCCTGCCTTCCCTGCTCCCCTCCTTCCTCCCCACTGCCATTCTCTTGCACACACTACTTGAGCCACACTGAACTTCTCCAGCTCCTCAGTGGCGCCAGGGATGCTCTCCTGCTGGGCAGTCACATGGGCTGTCCTTTCTGCTTTGGAAGTTTGTCTTGTACTCTGGCTCCCTGGAGACCCCCACCCTGTTGGGGTGTTTTCTTAGGGACTAAGTCTTCAAGACGCCTTCATTGACACTGCTTCTCCAGCCACTCCACCCTTAGCAGGGTTAGGTATCCCTGCATGTGTTCCCACAGGACCCTGTTCTTCCCCCATTATGGCACTTTAATTGCTTTTTAAAATCTCTTTCCCGTTAAGACAGTCTCTCTTATTTAAAACAATTAAATGATGAATTTTAACACAACAATTTTAAACTGAGCCCTATATGAGATGAACTCAAAGAACTCATTAAATCTGTATGTTCAGTAGAAAAGGAGACTGCAGCCCACTGGAGTTAGGGACATTGCCAAGGTCACACAGCCAATTCATAATTGATTGATCATTCCCACTGCAGATACCCACCACATTCTTTCTGTCCTTCTGACTGATGCTGGTTTTCTCTACAAGAAGCGTAGAAAGCCTTAGCTGGGACAAAAGCATGATTTAAACTCTATTTTGGTTTGGTCACCAACCAATCAAATGGTGTGATTAGAATTGTCACAGTCCTTTCATTTCTCATTTAAAATAAAACTTTTCTTTCCTTGCATGAGTTACAGGTAACAGGGACTCACTTCTGAGGTGAGACTGTCTGTGCCAATGCAGGAAACACGTCTCCTAGGAGGAAGAGGAACCACGCACCGAGCAGCCTCATGGCATCTCGGGCTAGAGGGTCACTCACAATTCATGCAGGCTTTAGGGGGCTGTGTTATCTTTTCTTCTCCCTTGGGAGCAAGACTTTGTGGCTTTTCACCCTAGTGTCTGTGGCCTTAGGGGGGCTCAGCTCCGCTGTTCTCTCTTTCTTTCCTCTCTGTATTTTCTAGCACCCCTTTCTGTGGGCAGTTGACTAAGGCTTTTGGGTTTTTCAGTTCCAATCTCTGAAAGAGTTGATCTGATTGTTTTGTCTAATTACTGTCATTACTGCCTGGCATCAGGCCGTCTCATATGTCACTGGCCAGCTACTGACTGGCCACCCGTGGGCCATGTGTGAATGCTTGGTAGGCTCTTACAGTTCAGAGCAAGGCCATCCCAACTCAAGGTCAGCCTGGGGCTATTTTCTTTAGCAAGGGGTCTGTGGTCACACACAGCATCATACAGGGCTTGTCAAATGGAGTTCTGGATTTTCTACATGGTGATAATTTATAGTTCCTTAAAAAATGTTTATTTTTTCAGTCTACATATCCAAGTTAGTTCTATGAAATACCAGCTACTGACATATTAAGGAATTGAATATAAATGTTCTTTCCGACTCACTGCTGATAGTTTGATTTTCACAGTAATCTATTCTGGGAAGAAATCTGAGGCCTGGATAGGAAGAAGGATTAGGGAGGCATCAGCTTGACACTCACAAAAATTATATGGGTTTAGTGAATGTATAGTGAATTTTTCCAAGAATATATACTTATAAAGTTGATTTAAAAATAAGAATGTAAGAGTGATGGTATTTGACATTTAGAAGAGATGTTTTGACAAGTGTATGTGATGATTTAATGGTGTATAGTCCATAAAGTTGACGGGAAAGAAGCTGTGGAAACGTTTGTCTTCTGAGCGAGTGGTATTTACTGCTGTGAACTTGCTGTTGAGTTTCCCGATGCACTCTCTGCCACACATGCTTTTACTGTATTCACTTAACTGGGTCATTATTTTCAAAGATGCCAGTAATGTGTGATTGGATTCTGGATTTTAAAAGAGGCAATAAAAGATGTTTGGGGACTTCTGGGAAAATTTAATATGACTGTATATCAGATGAAATTACTGAGGGAATGTTAATTTCTTCGGAGTAATAATAGTATTGTGGTTATGTAGAATGTTCTTATTTTCACGATATGCACGTTGAAGTATTTAGAGTGAACTATACATAATTAGATAGATGAGGATAGACAAGTCGATCAAGCCAAATGGTCCAGAATGAACCATTGGGAAATATGGATGCTATTCATTCAGCTTTTGTGTAGGATTGAAAAATTTTGAAATAAAAATGAAAAGTTGGAGGAAAATGTGTTGCTATTAGTTTAATTTTGTGGATGGCTTGAGTTTGAGATCTGAAACTTGAGCCAATCTCAGATTAGGGAAAACAGGTCTTAAAATTTCCTTGGAGTAACATTAGTCTATTGTTCAAGCAAATGCTCCACTGGATTTGGGGCACCAAGAGTGAATATCTCATTAATGACCAAATCCCCAAGCCGGTCATTGTGGGGAAAGCTGAGTTGGCCACATCCTCGATTTAACTATTTAAGAAGTAGCACATTTTATTTGATAGCTGTCTTAGCCTCATTCATTAAAAAAAGACTCATTGGGTGGAAGGTGTAGGGCAGTTGCCCCTTTGACAATGTCTTGCTAATAACTATTTGGCAGCTCCAACTGATACTGGACCTGGAACTCATGCCAGCATAAATGGTGCCTACGAGGTGACTAGCTGGGCCGGCCCTGCACATGCCATGATTCACTATCAAAGGAGACAATTTCAGCCTCTTTAAAAGAATTATGATTTTGCAGAGAATAAAGAATAAATGCACTTGGTCAAAGGACATGTCTAGACCAGATGCAATGCAACTGTCTTTGGGCTGTAGGAGATGCCATGCACATAGATGGCAGTGTGAATCGTGCCCCTGGAGTTGTGCAACGCAGGACCAGTTGTCACAAAACCACTTGCTTGCTGAAATTCACAGCACTGTGGAGGTGGTGAAGTAGCTGAAGCCGTTTTATGATCAGTTCATTCTGGTTGTGGACTTGTTATTGCATTTGCACTTTTATTCTGGCATTTTTGCAAAATTATTTTTTGGATGGATCAAGTAACCAGTAATGTAAGCAATAATTAATCAGTAACTTCTTAAAGTGAAACTGTACCAAGCAAATACCAGAATGTATTTTTAAAATATTCTTCTAATATTAGTAGCTATCTCTATATCCTTTGTCTTCTCCAGGATTTGGAGAATCCTATGTCTTTCAAGCTGTTGTAAATGATCTTTTTGAAATGGAAATAGTGTGAGTTGGTTAAGTAGAAGTTTCTATAGAAGTCCCTTCTGTGTTTGGCTAATGGCCCTCAAGGTGGTAGTATGAATTTAGATTTCAGGGTAATTTATTATCCATGGAAAGTTAATTTGAGATATTAGAACTTTTAAATAGTGTTTGTTAAGTGTGCTGATGACCGTCCATTATTAGAGTTTCATTTGCAATGTGATTAATTGCCTTCGTCACCTTGCTAAAGATTGATACTAATTTTCTGTCCTTTCTTATTAGTTTTGTTGACATAGAGGCAGATGATCACAATAGTGGGAAGGAAAGAGCAGAGAACAGGGAATCAACAAGCAGTGACTTCTGTTGTTTTATTAAATGGTTCTTTTGTCAAAATGACTACAAGAGAATTTTCAGGATACCAGTATCATCACACAAACCTAAATTCATAAAGCTCCCTGCAGTTGAATCATATTTTTAAAGTTTAGCTTGGGGTTTTCTATTATTCAGCTCACTGGTGTTGAAGCAATTTTGTTGACATTTTCTGTAAGTGGATTAGGCTCGCAGTCATTTGCCTAAAGCAGACAGATGGCTTCTTAAACAGAGCACCCTTGTAGGAGCTTATCTTATGGTATCTTCAGAAATAAAACAGGTCTGTCACAAAAGATAATGTTTGTCATTCATTTCTTTCGGTGACAGATGATTTCAGTTCATTTTTACTTTCTCATCTGGCTTAAATGAAGCAGCTGTTTTAAATTTTTTATTCCAATAGTGAGCAATGCTTTGGTGTTTTACACTGAACAATGTTGTAGCCTCTAAATTACAAAAAAGAAGCTTCAGGAGAGGGGAGGGTGACACTTTCTGGGGTCCCCCAAGGAAAGTTCCCACATTAATGCAATTGTTATTCTTCTCATTTTAAACATTATGAGATCTTTCATAGGATGAATGAGTGACACAATCTTATCTTTTATTCTCAGTAACAGCTTATTCTCCCCACTTTGTTAACTTGCGTTTTTAAGTTTCGAGGTGTTTTTGTTTCCTTACATTTTGTAAGGTAAAGTACAGTGGACTTGTCTATAACATTGCCATTTCTGCTTATAGAATAGTTGCTAACAATCATGAGTTTGCCATGTATGCCAGACATTATTCTAAATGATTTACATGCATTATCTCTCTTAATCACACAATAAATTTATGAGATGGGTACAATTATTATAGCTATTTTATGGATAAGGAAACTGAGGCACTGAATGGTCTTGCCTAAGATCAAAAAGCTATTAAGTCGTGGAGCCAGGATTTGAACCCAGGTACAGTATGAGTGGAGCTGATACTGTAAGCTCACCTATAAGAATAGCAATATGGTTGCAGTTCACAGTCTGTAGGCCAAATTGTTATTATGTGAGGGAAATGTGGGATCCTTAGAATCAAATGTATTCCTTCATCACTCCTGGAGTTCTGGTTCTGCTCCTCAGCTTGTGTGTGCTGCCGTCTAGGGCAGCCAACTTTTGTGGGAGGTTTTTGGGCTCATGGGTACTACAAGGAGAAATTGCTATACCAGGGGTCTGAGAATTAATTGATGAATCCTCAAATTAATAACATCCTTTAAAATGTTCAGCTGTGCCTGTCATGAATTTGCTTCTTCAATTATCCTCTTTTGGAATCTGATCTATCAGGGTTTATGATGATATCTTTAAATTGAAAACTAGTCATTTTTTTCCAGCACTTACCCGACTCATGAATTGTCTACCATTGCTTTTGTATTTCAATTTTCTGATAATTTGGCTAAGATTAAAATTATTAAATGCTTCCAAACCCTATACTCACATTGAAGACAAAAGTCAGAAATTGAAGTATCAGCACAAGGGTAGTATTTATGCCTGGGACATTCATAGGTTTCTAACGAAGAATTTTTTCTTTTATAAACTAAGGTCTTAAGCTATATTTTCTTCTCGCATTTCTAAGATCTATTAGATCAGTGGTCCCCAACCTTTTTGGCACCAGGGACCAGTTTCATGGAAGACAATTTTTCCACAGACTGGGGGTGGGGGTGGATGGTTTTGGGATGATTCAAGCGCATTACATTTATTGTGTAGCCAAACCTCTCTGCTAACGGTAATCTGTATTTGCAGCTGCTCCCCAGCACTAGCGTCACCCCCTCAGCTCCACCTGAGATCATCAGGCATTAGATTCTCATAAGGAGCACACAACCCAGATCCCTCCCATGTGCAGTTTACAGTAGGGTTCATGCTCCAGTGAGAATCTAATGCCACCGCCTATCTGACAGGCGGCGGAACTTACGTGGTAATGGGAGTGACCGGGAACTGCTGTAGATACGGATGAAGCTTCACTTGCACACCTACCTGCCATTCACCTCCTGCTGTGCAGCCTGGTTCCTAACAGGCCAAGTACTGGTCCATGGCCCGGGGATTGGAGACGACAGTATTAGATGACATGTGCAACCTATCATGTAATATACATAATGCAGAAAGAGCCCCACCAAAACCAAAAAAACACAGTGATTAAAAGGCATCTACTGGCCTGGGAAGCAGGCATTATTGTTATTTCTTTCACATTTTTGTCCTGGGTGAACCTGGGCAGTATAATTCTTTAGCTTTCTTGAGTATATTTCTTCATCTGTAAAGGTATAAAAACAGTGCTTCAAATGTCTCAAAACTTTGAAATAATTATCAAGAACTCTTATTTAGCAGAACTAAATGATCCTATCACTAGATGATACTTTATTGAGTGCTTTCCACTTTCAGTGTTTCTTTCAGTTATACGTTTCAAGGAAACAAAATAGATTCTAAATAGAGAAAATATAAGGAAAAATAGGATACATTAGGCAACTTTGGTACTGTGCCATAGAGGAAGTATCCTTCCAGAACACTCTTCCATACCATCTATATCTGTATCTGAAAGACCACAGGAGGACTGAAGACTAAAGGCAAGCATCAAAAATGCTTGTTACCATGTTTCACTGATTGGAAGGTGCCAAGAAAGAAGAGAAGATGCCAGCTCACTTTTCAAATTGTTCTCTGTTGTCCCTTTCTCAGAGAAGCCTTGTCTGATGCCCGAGACTACATGTGTTCACATACGTTCCTTTTCCTCAAGTACTTAGCACAACTTGTGATTAGACATAACTTCATTTTTGAGGCAATTTGATATATGCCTCTATCCTTCACTAGACTTAGGTTCTATGGGGGTGGGGATGGTGTCTGTGATCGCTATTGTGCCCACCCTCCTCCAGTCCAGCCCGGTGGTTCCCAGTGGGTGCAGTACAGCCCCCTAGGGGATGTTCTGGGAAACTGTGGAGGCATTTAGAGGGAAGGGCCAGGAATGCTATAGGTCCTACATGGTGCAGGACAGCGTGACACAATGAAAAATTGCCCTATGTCCTGCAAGACTTCTGTTAAGTTCTGCCTGCCTAAACCCTCTAAAATACAAATTGGAGTAGCTTAGTATATGATACCAATTATTTTTTTTTTACAAAGGATTTTGTGAAGGGCTCAATATATGAGTAAAAGGTAGCTATTGAGAGGGAAATCTAAATGAAATAAAGACATTGTTCCAAATTATTGAATACTTTATTCACTCTGGGCATTCTGTATAATTGTTATACAGTAATAATGAAACAAACTGGAAAGTGAGATAATGGTTTTGATTTGATGCTTTATTTGAAATTATTGATAATCCATGGTAGGCATCCCACTGGGTCCCATGAAATAGAAGCTGATATTATCAATCACAAGGAAAAATATCTTTTGAAGTACTTTTGAAGGTTTGGCAGTTTTGGCATGCGTATGGACCTTATTTGCTTCCTCACTTGTGGGATTATCAGATTTTTTTCTCCGTGGTGGAGTCTGTACTTGGCATTTTATCCCTACCTTAATTAAGGTTATTTTCTTCATTCTTTTATTATATTCAAATAAGTCTGGTCTGTTGCCATTATTTTTTTTCATACTTGTGTCTATCTATATTTCCATGATCATTTCCTATATATTTTTGTGTGTGGACTGGCGTGACCTTCTTAGTTCTCTTTTAAACCTAAATGCATTCTTATTAAGTAAGTACAGGCATTTGCCTGCTCTGTTGTTTCTGGTGTGCTTGACTGAGCATTCACATATTGTAATACATGCTATTTTATTTTTATTTTAAATGGCCATTCTTTTATTTGTCCTTTATATTATAGCTAGGGTACTATATTTACTTTATATTTAATAATGTATAAATGGGTTATATTATTTATGAATTCAATTCTAGGATAATAAAGGAAACATTATAAAATATTTGTTTTAAAAGGCCTTGGTATTGAGTTCAGAACCACAGACCAAAGACAAAGACTGATATATAGTAAGTGTTTAATAAATAATTTGTTTGATGGATAGATGGATAAAGCAAAAATTTAGGCCCAAGTCCTTATTGATACCTAAAGGAGACCACCACTGTTTGTAAAGCAAAGGGAGGAGATGGGTATGTCTCAATTCATATATACATAGCTTAGAACAAAGTAGAATAGGGACAGTTAAGTGAGAATTTGAGACATGAAATTTTCATACGTCTTTTTAAAGCTCTAGTCAACAAGTGCATCTCAATGCAGTGGGTTTTATTGAGTAATGCAGATATTGCCCACCAGTAACAATAACTGTTGTCAGTACTGTTGCTACTGGGTTATTATTAATTTTATTATTAGCATATTATTAGTGAGCATTGTTTAAATAATGTTAAACTACTTCATTTGTGTATAGTATTCTGCATATACAAGGACATGAAAATGGTCTGCTATATATTAAAAAGTATTTTTTAAAAACATGGCCAATACAAAGGTTTGCTGCTTAAGATGCAGTTAATTATCATTTTAAGTAACTAAAGTCCTTCATTCCTTCAGCTCTCAGGTTAGTCAAGATTTCCTAATGAAAAGATAATTGTACAATGCAGGATGTTATTTGAGAAAGAAATGTGGGAAAAGAATATCTTTTAAATCTAACTTTCACATGTAATTTTCATTATGTTGAATTTTAACAGACTATGACTTCAAATTTTTTAGAGCCTTTTGTATAGTTGTGCTTATTAAATATGTCATCTGTTGCATTTTATAATTTTGTGAGGACCCTGGCATTAAATTATTCTTAAAAGTTTTTAAAAATAGCTTCTATACTTTATAAATTATTTTCCTTGGGAACTAGATTCTCAGATATTAGAAAGACTTATTTATGTTCTGTTTCCATAGTTTTCAGAAATAATTAATTGGAGTTTATGACCTGTTCTGAAATGTATCAGTCACAAAACTAATTTAAAAGATGTGCTTTATTTAAAATTATAAAATCTAATGGCTTAGGTGAGCATGTTTAACTTTTCTATTCCTATAGAAATTATATTTAATTATATACTAAAGATTTGAAAAGCAAAGTTTCATTTTTTTGAGTTTAGAGTTTCAGAAGACTAACAGAGAAAGCTCCATCAAGCCAAGACTGTTAGGCCAGAACTACTGTATGGCTATTCATCCATATTTCTTGACTGTTCATGGAGTAAAAATTCAACTTTTAAAATGGCAAGTAGAATGTAGTTGAAATATTCGGTTGCCAAGGTGTTGAAAAATAATAAATCTGAGCATTGGTAACTCAATGCAGTAGAAACTTGTATTTTTGTGTGGTTAAAGTATTTTATACATGATGGCTATGACTTTGTGCCTTGTAACACTTTTTAACATCTTATATACATTCCCTACACAGCTAGGCTTTCATCCTAGACAGTAAGAATCTCAGGCCGTCTTTGAATAACTTTACCCAATATTCCCAACACAGCAACATACCAGAAGTGTAACATCAAGAGAAGTACATCTGTCATGACATCAAAACATTTTTGATCTGCCGTTTTCTCAAATGCTCAAATGGAGAACATCGTAACAGTTTTTTTTTTTTTTTTACCTCTTTGGAGCAAAGCATTTAACTTCTTTAAATGATAAAGAGATTCCCCCAAAGCATGGTCTTTGAACTAGTAAGACAGCGGTGGTACACAGCCTACCACAGTATGGTCCACCAGTGGTAGCGGGAGCAAATCAAGAGCTGCTTATCCCCTGTGGGGTCTGTGGCTGACTTTTGCTGCAGTGCAATCCATGGGTGATTCTAGGTGTGGATGTGACTCTCCCAGAGAAAGAAGGTCAGGGAAATCAGTCTGCTGTTGAGTGTGTGCTCAAAGATACCCGTGTGAGTCGGCCTGGAGACAGAGCTGCATTTGTTTATGTGTGTAGTTGTGTATTTGTGAGTGGCTTTCCATTCCCAGAGTCCCAATTAACTGCTTTAAATATTTGTGGTATGGTCTGAAACAACCCACGCATTTCCTTCACACGTGATGAGGACACTCGTTATTATGTTCTCCTGCTCTTTAGTGCGCTGATATCACAGGGGATAGTGCAGTTCATGGGAAAAATGGGTGTGAAGGAGCCATGGGATGTCTTTTGTGAGTTACCGTGCCAGATGTTAGCCAAAGCTATTTTCAAATGGGATGGGGGACTGCGTTTCTTGGTAAGAACAGGAATAACACAAATCCCAAATGTCTTTTGATAGATTATAAAATATATAACGAATAGATAATTTACATTTAGAATTCTAGCCTCTTTTATGATAATGATATAATGAGATAATGTGTGCAAATTAGTTTACACTTAGTATATTAAATGTTCAGTAAATGTTAGCTGCTGTTTAGTGTTGTGATAGTATTTTGTTGTCAGTAATAAATTTATTAGTAGTAATCATAATTGTGGTGATATGGTACAGTAGCCTGTTTGCAATCTAGATTGCATCAGATATTTCCTGATTTCTAGATAATGTGCTTGAATTGCAGTTTAATGCAGTGGGAAGGATTTGGTAAGGAATGCTTAGTGTTTGTTTTTTCAATATTCATTAATCATCACCAATTTTTGGATTCAAAATTTCTGTAATGATCCATGTGGTTTTCCATGACTCCAAGTGTTACTTTCTAAATGTGTTGGAATTGCCATGGAATTCTACATTCAGAAGCTAAGTAACTGCGAAGGCTGAACAGTGGCTGTTGCTGTTGGCACTTCTGTTAGTCCTGTTATCCCTTTAGCATCAGCCTGCCTGAGACGCTTTCTGTTACCCTCACTTTCCTTTGGGTTAAAGCAGTCCTTCCCATTTTTTTTTCCCCTGAAGCATTCCTAATACCAGAAGAGGGGAAACTATAAATCTTCATGGGGTTGTTAGCGTAGAAATGCTGGCAGCAGCTTGACATTTCTTTCAAGTTGAGTGTTCAGTGGTCAAATTATACATTAATTTTGCATTCCATGCCATGACAATCCCAGACCTATTTTAGTATACAAGAGGTGTTTCGATTTATATACCACCAAGTAAAATGAATTCTGCTTGGCTTCTCCCCTTCTTCTTCCTCCCCTAAGACCTCTGTTTGCGGAGAGAAGGATTAAAGCATATTCTTGAAAATGCACTCCTAGAATACTCCTTAAATATATACTACAGACTAATACCTTTAAATGGCTTAGCTGATCTGAATACTGTAGCTAATACATCTTGGAGGAAATGATACACAGGACAAAGATGTTTGGAGGGAGATCTTGTGTAAGCTGGCCAGTTAGGAGGAGCTTGGGGGTGTTTGTGACAGAGTAGAGAGGTTGCTAGATGGTTAGGGGAAAGTGCTACACATAAAATGGGAAATTGCAGCACAAAAAAGAATGCTAGGACTTGAGTTGTTAACAGTCAACTTCACTCTCCCTGCAATTTTGCCTACAATGGGTCTTTTCTGGTTCTCATAACTTAATTGGGAAGACCCAAAGAAAGTATGTGATTCCTTAAACCATAGAATAGAAAGATGATCTCTATTCCTCTTTCTTTAGAAATAGAAGACAAAATGTTACATAAATGTTTCAACATACACTTTTCACAACTTAGCCTTTCATTTTTTCTTCCTTTATTAGTTAACAGTTTAACTTCTGGTCTTTCTATTTTTGTTTTTTCTGCCTGTATCTTGCAGCCAGTACATGTTGTCTCCTGGGTTATCAGGAAATGATATAGCTGTGTTCTTGTGCACTGGTACAAACTGTTTTCTCCAATCGGTCATTGTTTTCTAGAGAGACCGACTTCTATACACCAGAACTGGCACGGTCTGGCATTTAGGCTTGGATGCCACCTCTCAGAACCAATGAGATGACATTCTGGCTGATTAAAATATGTTTCATAACCTGCAATAGGAAAAAGGGGATGTGAGAACAGTATGCATTAGTAGCATCAAACTTTTTATTTTTGCACGTTTCATTGCTCTCTTGCAATTAGGGAAGATGCCAGTTTTGCTTCTGTGATGCTTTTAAAATGTTTGAGGAAAATTTTAAAACTAAATAAAAAGGAAACACTTAGAAGTAATACTCTGAAAATGAAAGTGGGTATAATCTCATTATTAATTGTTTTTAAAGGAATTTTTCCATTTGTAAAAACAGTAGTGATATATATCTGTAAAACAGACTCTTGTAGATGCATTTTTAAACAAGTTAGTCAAATTTTTATTAAAATTTACCCAGTACAAAGGTATTTATTATAGCAGTAGATAATGTTAACTGCTTTTCACCTTATAGCATTGCAATTCCTATTCTGGTTATTTAACTCATGAACAGCTCTTCAACATATTTTCTTTAGTCTTAGAACTGTGAGGAAGACCAAAGGTTATTTTCATCTATTTTACAGAAGAGAAAGTGGGCCGGGGAGAAATTGGTGGAAGATGCTCTGACTTTCGTCCCTGCCAGTGTGTTCTTGCTTCTTACCTTCCTGACTCTAGATCCATTTCTAAGTTCTGTTAGGCTGTGTCACATGGGCAATGCTTTCCTTTTTATCTGTGTTGTTTCCATGGGTAACAATGAACAGGAAGCTTTAATGTGCTTTGTGGAGAGTGCATGCTTTGCCTTAAAAAGATGCCATATCATGGAGTGGTTAAGACCACAGACTCTGGAGTCAACTTCTGGACTTTAAAGCTCCAGGTCTACCACTTAGCGGCGGTGTGACTTTGGGAAAGGGGATTGCTCTGGGCCTCAGTTTCTTTCATCAGTAGATTGACAATAATAAAAGTGCCTGTCTCATTGGAATGTTGTGAAGATTGAATGAATGAACATAAAACATAAAAGTGCTTGCACAGAGTCAGCACTCTATACATTCTCGTGTTATTATTATTGCTTGAGAGTTGCATTTTTTAAAGTGGATGTGACTTCACTTTCAATGTCCGGAGGGCACTTATTCATTATGCCTATACTGTTAAGAATGGACTCCCCAGATTCTGCTAGTGAAGTGAATATTTTTTCCTTAGAAAATGTGTCTCTCTCTGACAGAGTCTTCAGTCTCTAATCTCCAGTGTTTAGTCTTAGACTAGATTACAAACATAGTTGTGTGGAATAGAGCACCGATGCAGGAGGCGGAGGACCTGAACTTCTGTCCCACTTTGGTCAGTATCCAGCTGTGACCTTGGGCCAGTCATTTAGCCTTATCAGTCTCAGTTTCATTCCTCTTCATGAGAAGGCTGAACAATACAGCCTCCAAGTCTTCTAAAATCCTGTGCCATGACTCAGGTACTTGAAGGAAAGTTCACTTTAACACAAACATTAGGCAAAGCCCAACTGTTTATTCATCCTATATAGTCAAAGACTGTTCTTAGAAGGATTTAGCTATTATTACATAAGATAGAATTCGAAAGTGCCTGTTTAGATTTTGTGGAACGAAATATCCCAAGGCTTTTAAAACACAAGCTTCCTTATACACCATAAGGAAGCATTCATTGAATTAAAAAGATATAATAGGGCATCATGGAGGATCTTGCATAAAGTAGGTGAATTATCCTTTACCTGAGCCTCCGCTTTATAGAACGCTCCAGCAATCAGTGTACCCCACGTATCCTCCCATGTTGTCCTTTAGTTTCAAGGTCATACTCTCAGGCATGGCTGTGAGAATGAAGAGGAGAGAGACAGAGAAGGAGCTGCTTCCTCTTTTGTCTATATACTATAGAAATATTCCTGCTTCCTCACACTTAGTCCTTCCGCCCCTGGGTCAGTATCACCATGTGCACTTGATGATTGTAGCAATGAACCAAAATAAGAAATAAAAATTGCAGAGAAGATCTCTGTTGGGCACTGATGTAAATGACAGCTAATGTGTTCTGCAATCCTCATTTACTTTTTGTTCTGATTGACATTTTGAGCCTTCGGAGACTTTTTCTCCATTAGCCAGATGGGAACATTGTCCTCAAGATGATGGAAAAGACAGAAGGAAAGTGGGTAACTAACAATTTAACAACAGGCAGATTGCCAGGATAGCCCAATATATTAAAAACCAGCTCACCAAGAATAAGGGGATGTGATTTACTTTACAGAAGATACATTGCCGTGTAAACCCTTGTACACTGAGGAGCTGATTTTATTTTCACTTCTTTAAGGAAGAGCATCTTTTCCTTGTTTTCTCCCAAGCCTAGGAATGCTAGGTCTAGGTGGGGTAGGAACTGCAGCAGTATGCAAAGTCACAAACCATGGTGATGGAAGAGTTGCCTGCCCTCAGTACATAAAGAGGAGGGTTCCCCAAGACAGGAATCTCAGGAGACTGCTAACAGCCACAGAGCCAGGTCAGGTTCAGGTTGAGGTCCTTGACTTAAAGAGCTAAGTCTTTCAAAAATTTTAGAAACGAAGCTTGTATTAAACCCTGGAAAAGTGAGCTTGCGGGTCTGGATCTGTTTCCTTCCTCATTTAGCAATGGCACTAAGGCTATAGAGTGATGTCACTCAATGTGCCTGGCCCATAACTTTCTTCTTCAGTGTCTATTTTTCCTGTTTGTAGGGCCAAGGAGATCTGTTGAAGAATGCCAAGCATGAAGCTATAGAAAACATGAAGCAGATCCAGCTGGCGTGCTTGTCTTGTGGACTGAGCAAAGCCCCCAGCAGCGGTGCCGAGGCCAAGAGCAAGCGCAGCCTGGAAGCCATAGAGGAGAAGGAGAGTGGCGAGGAGAACGGGAAGCTGTGACCCCGCGCAGCATGGCCCCATACTCACATCCTTCTTGGCAAGGACTCTGGTTTCTTGTTCTTGTTTTCTTTAAGTTTTTTAGAAGTTCACAAAAAGATGCCCTGTATGGGGTGTTGGACTTAAACATATATTTTCACAATGTCAATATTTTAGTGTAGTTAATTTATCTAAGTTAAAGCCTTTAGTAGCAGTGTTTTAAATTCTGAGACGTGTCAACACCTATGTGTGAATGTGTGTAGAAGAGTGTGTGTGTGTGTGTGTGTGTGTGCGCGCGCGCGCGCGAGAGCAAGCAAGAGAGAGAAATTCTGTTAAAACCTATTCTGTGTTGCATTATTCATTTAGTAAGTTATTCCTTTATCTTTACCATTTTGGGACAAATGTGTTAATCTGAAATTCTAAAAGCACTTACCGTAACCTGTTGCTGTGTTCGATTTTACCTCTCTGCCTCTGTCATTTAATTTAGAGATCTTAGAATAGCTTATTATTGAAGGAAGCCAAATTTATCAAAGCATAGATGTTTTGATAGATTGAATATAGATTAGAAAAATTCCTAAGAATCACAGTAGAAATAAAAATGAATAAAACATTAAAGAGATGATTAGAATTTCTGGAAAGATCAGAAAAGTCATTTCTTCAGTTAGCAAACTCTTTAAAATATTTATTAAAGAAATCCATTTTTAGGATGTTTTCTGTAGTCATTTACTAAACATACGATTTTAGTGGAAAGCTGATCATAAGAGAATTTATATCTCCCTATGTGGTACTCTGAAACGCACCGAAAGCTCTGTTGTAATTCAAATTTTGATGTGACTATAAGATCGTGTGGAATTTCAAGATTTGTAGGAAGGTCTCATTTTTCCAAACTAGGAGTCTAGCATTTATTTTCTATGACAGACATGGGTAGCTAAGAAGTCTTGGCTTTGATTGGGGTACTACATTTAAATTTAAAGATATTGTTCAAACAATATCACATCATCACGTTGAGCTGATATTAATTCTGTGGGTCAGATAACATCTTTGTGATGATTTAAGAACTAACTGATTACAAAAGCTCTATGATATAATTTTAACACATTTGGAAAAACATACACACAAAAAGAAGCAAATGACTAATTAGGGTACATTTATAATTGCCTCTAGATTATTTTTACCCTGATGTCTTCATAAAGTACTTGAGTATATTGTTTGTTACCTCCAACAGAACTGAATGTTCTATGGTTATGAAAGAATATATTTATTTAAAATTGCTTTTATTTTGAAAAGCTTCTTAATTAATTTGATTAACAAATCTGCTAATTTGGGGAATCTAGAGAAGATAATTGTTGAAATTTTGCAAATATAAACATCTTCTATAGCTTCTGTGTTAAGTTATTTCTGACTTCTTAACACTATTATGTTCATGTTGCACATTACTGAAAGAGTAAAGATATGAAAAAGCACTTTTACTGTTTTCTTTTATTGTGAGCTAATTGAAAAAGGAAAGATAGCAAAAATGTGTTATTATACCAAAAATATCTTAGCAAGTACACTATTTCTATTGACCAGAAATGATGAGATTACTCCCTTGTTTTAAATCTGGGCACTTGGGGAGGAGGTACCTAAAGTCATTTTAAGGCAAATTTCTAGTGGACTTACAATGGCTTGAAAAAATTTCTCTACCCTCCATTATACGTAATCTGTTGGTAGAAAGAATAGTGGAATTTCAATGGCTTGAAAAAATTTCTCTACCCTCCATTATACGTAATCTGTTGGTAGAAAGAATAGTGGAATGCAGATATCTGTGACCTTTACAATGAAAAAGAGGTGGAACAGACCGAAACAAAACCCACCTTACATCAGCCAGTTGGTTGATTTTACTTGTAGACCACTTCACCTCCTTGAATTCCACTTGGGTAAATTCATGCCTTTCCTGGCGACATGGGTCGGTGGGAAGAAAACATAAAGGGGTGGCAAACTCTCAAAGAATATTTATATGTATTTCTTTACTTCAGGCTCAAATCCAATCTTTCGAAATAACTTCCCTAGTTTATTCTGTGTGTCCTAGAGCTCCACTCACAATCAGGACTTACCTAAATATTCTTGACAACGTGATATATGGATCCACCTCATCTGATGCTCCTTCTGGCAATGGGTTGTCAGCCATTCTCTGCTCCATGCCTCTGGGTGTCCTTGCTTGACAGGGAGGGAATGTGAGCAGGGGAGCTTTGGATTGTGAGAGTGGAGAAGTTGCAAGGGTAAAGGCCTTGTGATGCTCTTGTCTCCAGATAGAATAGCAAAAGCAAACAAGCAAAACCTTTTGTTTATTGTGGTTCCACTACATTGTTACGTTCTACCAGTGTCTGTTTCCTTCTAGACTCCAACTGCAGTACAAAAAAGCCCCCTTCTGTCCACTTAGCTTTTGTTGATACTAGGAAGGTAATGTTATAGATATTAATCCTGTATTTATTTATTCATTTTCACATCATCAAGGGGATCTGAGGTGGAGATGGTAGGTGATATCACTGACACTTTACAGGTGAGAAAGCCCAAGGCCACTGAAGTCTTAAATGGAAGAATTGGCTTTGAACTCAGGTCTGTCTGATTTTATGTGCTAGAGTATTTATTTAGTGATTTTGATTTTAAATTATTCTCAAAAATTTAAACCATACTATTAACTCTTTCCTTTATAACTGCAAATACAAAGAGCTATACCATTTTTTCTGAAAATAAAACATTAATGATCAATATAAAAATGCAAAAATAGAGAAATGTATACAAAAGAAAATAAAAATCACCCACTATTAATATTTTAATTTATATCTCTTCAGACACTGTTTAGAGATTATATATGTGTAAATATGCTTTTATTTTTAACAAATGTGAGATCGCATTATATAAGCTGTTTGTAACAGGATTTTTAAAACTTTTAACAGTATATCACGGATATCTTTCTATGTCAATAAATTTATATGTACATTAGAGCTCCTAGTCTTTGAGCTGAATCTAGTGCATAAATGATGTGTTTTATGTGGCCAATGAATGTTTTTTAAAAAATGTTTAAGCAATAGACAACTTTTGAAAATCAGAAAATGTCACATAAAATTCCATTTCCTGCTTCTTTTAAAATATTGGCTGTTCTGCCAACACAAGACATCCCACATCCCCACCTCACAACCACTACACACACTTCTTCATTGGCATCAATTAATTGGAACTGCCTTCTCTAAAAGGGGCATAAGCTAGAGAGCTGTCCAGTTTGCTAGAGAGCCTCTTCACACATTTGTGTTACACCTGGACCCTCTGGGCCTCTTTGGTGGTGATCCTTGATGCAAATTATCATTTATAATAATTACATAATGTCTTATTATGTGGATTACCATAATACAGTTAACCAATCCACTATTGTTAGACTTTTCTCTTCCAATTCCCTGTTCTGTAAACATTGCAGTGATAAAATCCATTTTTGCAAATTTGTTCAACTTTTTCTTTAGGATAAACTTCTAGAAGTGGAACTGTTGAGTCAAAGGATACATAGGTTTTTTTAGGGATTTGGAGATCCATTGTCAAATAGTATACAGAAAACTTTTCAATTTAAATTCCCACCAGAACTTTATGAGAATGCTCAAATTTTTCTAATAATAAACTTAATTTTTCTTATGAAAAATTACCAATTTACAAATTACCAATCTGCCAATCTACTAGGTTAAAAAATTCTTATTTCTTTTTATCTTTTATCTCTAGTGAGATTGCATGCATATAAATATGTTCATTGACTATTAAATTAAAAACTTTTGTGCTCCAAAGGACACCATCAAGAAAGTGAAAAGACAGCCCACTGAATAGGTTTGCAAGTCATATATCTAATAAGAGACTGCCCTCCAGAATATATAAAAAACTATTACAACTCAATAAAAAGCCACTCAATTTAAAACAATGGACAAAGGATCTGAAGATGGAAAATAAGCATATGGAAAAGTTAAACACATGGAAAATTGTTCAACATCATTAACCACTAAAAAACACAAATCAAAGCCCCAGTGAGATATGACCTTCCATCAGATAAGTTGGTTATAATAAAAAAAGACAGATAATAACAAGTGTTAGTGAGGATGCAAAGAAATTGGAACCATCCTATACTGGTGGTGGGAATGTAAAATGGTGGAAAACAGCTTGGCACTTTCTCAAAAGTTTAAACATAGAGTTACCATAAGACCCAGAAATTCTACACCTAGGTTTATACCCAAGAGAAATGAAAACATACATCCACACAAAAGCTTGTACACAAATGTTCATAGCGGCATTATTCAGAATAGCCAAAAAGTGGAAACAATCCAAATATTCATTAACTGATGAAAGGATAAACAAAAATCATATATTCATACAATGGATTACTCAACAGTAAAAATAAAGGAAGTACTGATACATGATATAACATGAATAAACCCTGAAAACATTATGGTGAGTGAAGGAAGTCTGACAGAAAGGTCACATATTATATAATTCCATTTATATGAAATGTCCAGAATAGGCAAGTCCATAGAGACAGAAAGTAGACTAATGGTTGCCAGGGGCCAGAAGGAGGGGGAATAGGGAGCAACTGCTAATGGGTGTGAATTTTCTTATTGGTGTGATAAAAATGTTCCAGAATTAGAAATAATAGTGATGGTTGCATAACTTTGTGAATGTACTAAAAGCCATTGAATTGTAAACTTTAAAGGATGAATTTTATAGTATGTAAATTACATCAGTAAAAGGGTTGTAAAAAAAGAAACAAAGAGAAAAGAGAATTTACGTAATGAACAGAGCATCAGTGAATAGTGAAATAACTTCAGTTGGAGAGAAGGGCAGGTAAGAAATAGTATTTGAAGAAATAATGGCTGAAAAACTCTCATTTTCTAATAAAAACTGTAAACACACAGATCTAAGAATTTCAAAAAATTCCAAGGACAAGAAATATGAGGAAAACAATTATTAGGCCATTTTCTGCTACTATAACAGAATACCACAGACTGGGGTAATTTTTAAAGAAAAGTTTATTTGGCTCACAGTTCTGGAAGCTAGGAAGTCTAAGAGCATGGCTCCAGCATCTGGTGAGGGTCATCCCATGGCAGAATGGCAGAAGACAGAAGGGCAAGATCGCCCATGTGAAAGACATCTTGCTTTTATAACAGAGCCACTCCAGAGATAACCCGCTTCTGTGATAACGACATTAATACCTTCATGATAATGGAGGCATCATGACCCGATCACCTCTTATTAGGCTCCACTTACCAACACTGTGGCACTGGGATTAAGTTTCCAACACATGAGTTTGGGGAACATATTCAAACCATAGCAACAAGCAAGCCACATCATAGACAAGTTGTTCAAAAGTAGTGATAATAAGACAATCTTAAAAGTAAACAATGAAAAAAGACATGTACAGAGAAAATAAGAAAGACAGCAGATTTCTTATTGTAAACCATGTAAGTGAGATGACAGTGGAGTAACTTCTTTTTTTTTTTTTTT
>NW_012141302.1:885902-887458 GCF_000956105.1 Propithecus coquereli | reverse complement strand
AAAAATCAATTCAAGGTGGATAACAGACTTAAACCTAAGGCATGAAACCTTAAGAATTCTAAATGAAGATGTTGGGAAGACCCTTTCAGACATCAGCCTAGGTAAGGAATTGTTGAAGAAGACCCCCAAAGCAATCACCGCAGCAACAAAAATAAATAAGTGGGATCTAATCAAATTAAAAAGCTTCTGCACTGCCAAGGAGTAACTTCTTTAAAGTACTGAAAGAGAAGCAAAAACTGTAATTCTAGAATTTCTATACCCAGTGAAAATGAATCCTTGAATTCTATACCTACTCCAAAAGGAAGGTTATACAAAACATTTCGAAAGCTGAATTCATCCTCAATAGAATGTTAAAAGGAAATCCCTCCAGCTGAAGGAAAATTATGTCAGATAAAAATATGGATTTACTCAAAGGAATAAAGAGCACGAAAAATAATAAACTGCAGGGTAAATACGGTTGGCCCTCCATAGCCTCAGGTTCTGCAGCTGTGAATTAGACCAACCTTAGATTGAAAATATTAGGGGAAAATAACCAATAAAAATAGTAATACAACAATAAAAAATACAGTACAAAACTATTTACATAGCATTTACATTGCATTAGGTATTATAAGAAACACAGAGGTGATTTAAAGTATATAAGAGGATGTGTGTAGGTTATATGCAAAACTATGCCATTATATATTAATACAAGGAACTTGAGCATCTGCAGACTTTGGTATCTGCAGGGGGGTCCTGGAGCCAATCCTGCATGGATACTGAGGGAAAACTGTATATAGAAAAATGTATTACTTAAATGTCTTAAAAAGATAATTGTTTAAACAAAAATAAGAAGTTAATGTGGAATTTGTAACATATATAAAAGGAAAATGGGGGATAAGAATAACATCAAGTTGGTAGGAGAGAAAGGTTCCAATATTACATGTGCAATATTGGAGTATATCACTTGAAGGTAGATTGTAATGAGTTAAAGAATATTCTCTAAAGTCTAAGTTAACCACTGAAACAACAAAGCAAAGAGTAATAACTAATAAGTCAATAAAGGAGATAGCATTGAATTATAAAAATATATTTAATTAATCTCAAAAAGGCAGGAATAGAAAAACAGGGAAAAAGAACAGATGGGGAAATAAAAAACAAATAGCAAAATGATTATTTTAAAAATATAACCATATCAATAATCACATTAAATGTAAATTATATAAATACTATAATTAAAAGGCAGAAACTGTCACATTGGATAAAATAAAAAGATCAAGTAATACGTTGCTTACATGAGGCACACTTCAAATATAAGGACACAAACAGGTTAAAAGTAAAAGAATGGGAAAAGATATACCACAATAACATAAATCAAAAGAAAGCTGCAATAGCTACAGTAATATGGGATGAAGTAGATTTCAGAGCAATAAATATTACCAAGGATAAAGAAAGTTATTTCATAGTGATTAAGTGGTCAGTTCATCAAGAAGATGTAATAATCCTAAATATTTATGCAACTAATATAAGAACTACATGAAGCAAGCATGAGTTGCCAGAAGAAATACACAATTACA
>NW_012141302.1:882919-885472 GCF_000956105.1 Propithecus coquereli | reverse complement strand
AGCTAGGGTTACAGGCGTGAGCCACCGCACCCGGCCTAGAATACATATTTTTTTTAAGTGCACATGGAACAGTTATCAAGACAGACCATGTTCTGGGTCATAAAAGAAGTCTCAATAAATTTAAAAGGATTACAGCTATGAAAGCATGTTCTCTGATCATACAGGAATTAAATTAGAAATCAACAATACATCTTTGGAAAATCTTCAAATATTTGAAAACACCTCACTTCTAAATAATTCATTAGTCAAAGAAGAAATCAAAAAGGAAATTATAAAGTATTTTGAATTTAAATGTCAGTATGTCAAAATTCATGAGATATGTCCAGCCCTTGTGACTCACAGCACTTTGTGAGGCTGAGGTGGGAGGATCGCTTGAGGCTAGGAGTTTGAGACCAGTCTGAGCAAGAGTGAGACACTGGTCTCTACAAACAACAGAAAAATTAGCTGGGTATGGTGGCGTGCACCTGTAGTCCCAGCTACTTGGGAGGCTGAAGCAGGAGGATTGCTTGAGCCCAGGAGTTTGAAGTTACAGTGAGCTATGATAAAGCCACTGCACTCCAGCCTGGGTGATAGAGACTCTGTCTCAAAAAGAAGAAAAAAAGAAAAAAAAAAATTCATGGGATAACACTAAAGCCATACTTACAAGGAAATTGATAGCAATTAACACCTGTATTAAAAAAAAAAAGAAATTTCTCAAACCAAAGACCTCAGTTTCCATATTGGGAAACTAGGAAAAGAACAGAAAATCAAATTCAAAGTAGAAGAAAGCATATGATAAATATTAGAGCAGAAACTGATGAAATAGTAAACAATGGAGAAAATCAATGAAACCAAGTTGTTTTGGGGGGAAGATCAACAAAATTAATAAATCTCTAGTCGAACATGAGGAAAAAAAAGAGAAGACACACTTACCAGCGGCAAGAGTTAGAAAGGGACCCCAATCCAGAATTTAAGGATATTTAAGCATAATTAGGAAACGTTATGAAGACTTATGCCTATAAATTCTACAACTGCAATGAAATGGGCAAAGTCTTTGAAAGACACCAAATGTCAAATCTCAAAATAATTATGATGAGTAAAAGAAGTCAGACAAAAAGTACAAATTGTAGGTCCAGTGACACAAATTTTTTGAAATGCAAGTTAATAAATAATGACAGAAAGCCTATCAGCGGTTGCCTGGGGGCAGTGTGGAGTAGGAGGGTGAGATTACAAGGTGGCACAAGGACACTTTTGAGGATGACGTATGTGTTTATTATCTAGATTGTGGCGATGGTTTCACATATTATGCCTATGTCAAAACTCGAACGGTATGTTTTGAATATGTGCAGTTTACTTTATGGAATTATACTTCTATAAAGCTCTTAGAAATACACAGTAAATCTCTAAGTTAATAATTTTGAGGCAGCTTTATTTTTTTTATAAGTAAAATCTCCCCTGCCTGTATGTTTGCAGCCTTCCCTCCTTTGCTTTCTTTCCCTTTTTTTCCTTTTTTTGATGTTCAAGACTTTGCCTTTGTATGTCTTTGGATAGTTCAATTTTTGTTTTAATCTGAGAAATAGCGAATTTGTAGAGTTAGGTGTTTTTTCAGCTTATAGATACTTTCTCTTTTGTATTTTTATATTTTTCACTGTGTGTGTGTACAGAGCCATATTTGCTTTTGTTGTAGCTTTACTTCATCTTTTCTGTAATCATGTTTTTTCCTGCACTTTTCTTTGTATCCTGGGAGGTTTTCTTGTGTATTTTCTATGCTGCAAAAATTCAATTTTATACATTGTCAATTTTGCTCCTCAATATTTGATCACATTTTCATGTCAAAGCATTTTTTTAACTCCTCATCAAGCTGTTTATTTTTTCTTAGGATCTATTGTCTTATTACATCTTTAACAGTTCACATTTACTATATTTTCTATGTGCAAAATACTGTGCTAAATACTCTTACTGTGCATGCATAATCCTATTTAGTTCTCAAAACAGTCTTAGAGATTGATGTTATTATCCTCATTTTAGAAGAGGAAACTGAAGCTTAAAGAGTGTTCTCTTTGCTTATGAAGCCAGTTAAAAGAGAGAGAGAAAAAAAGAGTGTTCTGCTTATCTATTGCTGCATAACAAATACCCACCAAGCCTCAAGCCTATTATTTTGTTCACAAATCTGCAACTTAGGTAAGGCCAAACAGGGGTACCCATCTCTGCTCCACTTGGCATCAGTAGTGGTGATTTCGAGGCTGAGGGCTGAAATCATCTGGATATTTGTTTTTGCCCATGGCTAGCAGCGGATGCTGGCTGCTGGCTGAGACCTTAGCTGGGAGACCTTACAAGTAGCCTCTACTTGTGGCCTGGGCGTCCTCATATCATCGTGGTTGGGTCCCAAGAGTGAGTGTCCCTAGATAGAGCAAGCCAGAAAACAGCTGTATCACGTTATATGACCTACCTCACCTTGTAAGTCACACAGCATTATTTTTACCACATTACATTCATTGAAGCAGTCACAAAGGTACATATAGTCAATGTTAAGGAGGAGGGGTGGAATAGTGAATTGTGCTGCCATAAACATTC
>NW_012141302.1:851743-881264 GCF_000956105.1 Propithecus coquereli | reverse complement strand
GAGCCACCACGCCCGGCCTTGATTTTCTTTTCTGATTACTCTTGTAATGTTTTATCCAAAAAAATGTTTCTTTCTATAAGAAATGGTATGAGTTTATTCTTGCTAGATTTCTTAACTTTCAGCTTCTTATGTTATTAAAACTCTTAAAATTTAAGTGAAAAACTAAATCTTTGGTCTAAACTTTAGGATCTGATGTTATTCATTTAGTGATCTTGTTATCTTAAGGGTAAGGACTTGAAACTTAGCAAAGTCTCAGTTGTTCCAGTTCCTAATAAAAAGACAACTTTATTATAATAAAAGGGAATGACTTTACATGGTTTTATAGATTTTATTCCTAAATAGTGTATTGTTTTGTTTCGCATCATTCTTGTCATCCTCATTTGACTATTGGGGAATCCAAAGCATATTTCTATGTTTAATGGTTCTTAAAGTTACACCTACTGGTTCTGAATTTAGTGGCATTTTATTCTGCCACAGAAATCTTAGCAGTATCTTGTCAACAAAATAAAGGAAACCAGAAAGTAAGTCATTCAAAATATGTTTAGGTCATAGTTGATTTAAGTTTAAACTGAAGGGAGTTCCGAGGACACAATAATGGGCATTTTGACTTTTTTCTTTGTCATGGTGAGCCTGTTACTGGCATTCTGGTCCCATTAGGCATAAATAGACTTCCAAATAGACTTCTAGGCTCTACATTCTTTAAATTTTCACAGGCCCAGATTGGAAAAAAATGAACATAGATGTATAGGAATATATATATTGGAAAATATGTATATATGTTGGAGTATATGTACAGTCTACCCTCCATGGATTCAACCAACCATGATGGAAAATATTTGGGAAAAAAATTGTGTCTGTATTGAACATATACAGACTTTTTTGTGTGTCATTATTCCCTAACCAGGGGTCCTCAAACCCCTGGTTGTATAACCCCTGGTTGGTGAGTTGTATAATTATTTCATTATATATTACAATGTAATAATAATAGAAATAAAGCCCACAATACATATAAAGTGCTTGAATCATCCCGAAAGCATCCCCCTCCTCCCTGGTCCATGGAAAAATTGTCTTCCATGACAATGGTCCCTGGTGCCAAAAAGGTCGGCGACTGCTACATGCAATGTAACAACTATTGACATAGCAATTACATTGTGTCAGTAATCTAGAGATGATTTAAAGTGTTTAGGAGGATGTGAATATGTTTATATGCAAATCTTACACCATTTTATATCAGGGGCTTGAGCCTTTGTGGATTTTGATATCTGAGGCAGGTCCTGGAACCAATTCCCCACAGATACCAAGGGATGACTGCAGTTTGTTCACTTGTTGTGTGTTGTTTTGTAGATTTGATGTGCTCTACTGACTTTTTGTCTGCATTTGTCCACTTCCAAATGTCCACATAAATATTATCTCTTCTGTACAATCTCTTCATAAAATATAGCATATGAATGCTTAGATTTTAGAATTGGTAAAACAAACAAACATACTAATAGCTCCTAGCACATGACTTAAAAGTTCTTTTATCTTTTATTTATGTAGCCACAAATTTCAGCATTTGACATTTCAGGAGTTCACAATTACTTGATGGGTAAAACAAACCACTGACATGGGAAAGGATAATAATAGCTTTCATATGAATATTGTACAGCACCTCTTATCTCTAAAGAAAGTAATGAGACACAACTGAATGGAATAGAATGTTATTCAAATAAAATCTCAAGGGCATTGTAACTGTTCAATGGTTAGACGTTTAGCTCAGTAGCTAATATTAATGTCCTGTATTCTTAAAGTTCTCTTTATCTGATTTACTTAGAAGATATAGCTGCTACCAGTCAGCACATATAGTGTAAGTAATTTGATCTTGCAGGCTGGAGAGTCCAGATTTTAGATTTTCTGCACAATGTCTTTCATCAATAGATCCATACTTGGGACAACATTTATTCTGATTTTTCCTTCATAAAATATAATCCAGTAAGGCATGTGGGGCCAGGAAAGTAAATAAATCACAGCACTTAAGTAAGAAGGCCTGAATAATGTATTGTATTTACATTATTCCAACCTCCTTGTCATATTTGGGTTAGTGTCAGTGGACAGTACCCATGAAGGCCTTTATTCCTTTTGACAGAGCAGTAGGGAGACACATAGTAAAAGATTTAGGTTTACAATCATAGATGCTTATTCCAAATTTCTTCTCTCTCTTTTCACAGTGGTCTTCCTGTTGCAGCTCCACCACACGCGGGATATTTTTCTTTGTTGCCATGTTCATTGATTCCCTCCCCTGCCCAAATGTTCAATTAGCCTCTCAAGCAAGAGAAATACCAAGCTGTCTGGAAATATTTTTTTAAAAATCCCTCATCGGCCTCTACACAAAGATAATTAATGCTCTAAGCTTGCTCCTGCACCAAATCAAATCCAGCACTACCTTTGCACCTTCATTGGATTTTGACTTCTATGGACAATTCTCACTTTTAACTTCTTACTGGTTAATTCTTCTATTTGCTCAGTGAAGATATGCTTCTGAGCTTGATCTATGGGGCAGACATTCCAGGGTAGACCACACTCCATTGTGAAAATAAAGGCTTTACAATGAAGCTGTGTGTTGAAGCAATCACCAAATTAGGAGATTTTCTTTTGGGGTTGAAATATCACAATGGATTTCTTTACTATCAATTAATTTCTCTGTGTCATCAATTAAATTCAGTTGTGAAGGAATTTAACATGACAATTTAAGGAATTATAATTCTGCTATTTATAAAATCAAATTGCAAGAGGAAGTGCTATTAACATTGGTTTCCGTATTTGTTCATTTGTTAATAGTGTCAGATTTTACCCCATTTTTCTTGTAGAGAACATTTTGACACCTCTGAGATTTAAAATAAGTTTGTGAGTAAGAAAATATTCATTCATTAATTCTGTCCTTCTTGAACAGTTTCTAAATAATCATGAAAAGTATATTCCACAGATAGAATAAAGCTTTATGGATTATGAACTCATTTTTCAGTCAGTGATAAATGTAATAGATTGTTCTCTTTCCTCAAGGTATGTTCAAGGAATCACAATATGGCAATACCTCTTTGTTGCAATTTACAAAATAATGCTTTTTCTCTAAAGTCATAAACACGCTTGCAGTATTCTCTGCCATTATAACTAGGAGAGAGGTTTAAAGTCAAAGGATCATGTAAAAAAGTCTGATTTCTCACCCTCCACATGCCCCTTAACCACCCGTTCTTTGCCCAACCTTCCTCCTCCTGTTAAACAGCATCACCATCTCCCCAGAAGCTCAGGCCAAAATCCCAGGAGGCATCTTCACTCCACTCTTCCCCTCACACTCTCATGTCCAATCTATGACCAACTCCTGTTAACATCTCTTCCCAAATAAATCTGGAGTCTTCCTGCTTCTTTCTAACTCTGTCACCTTCCTCTATTACCTGCCATCTACCATTGTCTTGCTGCGATTATTGAAATAACTTCCAACTAAAATCCCTTTAGTCTATTTTTCTCTACAGTCATCAGAATGATTGAAAAAAAGATTTGTATATATGTGTCTATCTGTCTACCTATGTATGCGTGTGCATATAGTTGTGTCATGGTTCTACTTAAAACCCTGAAATGGCCCCTGATCACATTTAAAGCTCAAATTCCCAGGCATGCTCCTCATGACCTAGAAGCTCTGTCCCCTGCCTACTCACTGCCCTTACTGTCTAGTCCAACCTCAAACTTACCAAGCTTATTCCTGCCACTGCACGAGGTCGTTTCTCTTCCAGTGACTGGTTTGTGTCATTCTGGTCTCAAATTCCATCTTTGCAGAAAGACCTTCCCTGACTACACAATGTGAAACAGTGTCCCCAAATATCCTCCAGCTCATCACTGTTTTATTTCTTTGGAGCACTGTGTTTATTTGTTAACTTCCTTGTTTATTACTAGCCTTTTCCAAGTAAAATATGAGCATTACTAGAGCAGAGACCTCATCTGTCTTATTCACCACCCTACCCCTGGCTTCTAGCACAGTGCTTGGCACACAGGAAACACCCTATAAATATCTGTTTCATGAATATTAGAAAGCAACTGACATAATGATAAATTAGCTAATGGAAGTTTCATAGTGAAGATCATTATGTACTTTGCTTCAGGAAAATCTTTGACTTTTACTAAACAATTCATTCTGGAATTCTTTCATCTCCACTGGAATATTTCTCCAGGTACAGTAATTCTACATTGTAAAACTGAACTTCTTCCCAAACATATCTACACATCTGCTGTTACTGTGTATCCTATCTCTGTGAAAAGAGTGCTCTTATGATCCAAGTTCAGTACAGTGGGCTGCCCCCTCCCTTTCTTTTTTTTTTTTTGTTTAGGGACAGGGTCCTTCTCTGTTGCCCAGGCTGGAGTGCAGTGGGACTATCATAGCTCAATGCAGCCTCCTGGGCTTAAGTGATCCTCCCGCCTTGGCCTCCCAAAGTGACAGGTATAAGCCACCGTGCCAAGCCTGCTGCCCTTTTTATAGCAAGAGTAGCTGATGTTTTTCACATTTATTTAATCAAAATAATATAATTTCCTTTCCCTTGTTTCCAGACTTGGTGCCTTGGAATAATGGCTAACATTAGCAAGTAAATTTACCTTAATTGGTTGTAAGAGTTAGCTCTGGGCTTCCAGATAACTTTGACAAAAAGTGTGACCTAGTGAATAATGAAGTTCTCTACCTCTAGTCCTCCCAGGGGACAAATTTGGGAGGCATTTTCTATGCTGCTCAGGAGGTCCTGGTGAAATTGAGCCCTTTTTGTCACAGTTAGAATGTCAGTAATTCACCTATATTCTTGTTGTTTTCCCCTTTTCTTACTCTTCTTGGTGGTCCACTCCTCCACTCTGGAATCAGCTCTTAAATAAACTACCTACCCACAAGTCATGTCTCAGGCACTGATTTGGGGTGGGGGGAACTAAGATAAACCAGTTGGTATCAGGAATAGCTCTAGAAAGCACACTTTAGAATGGGATTCTGGAACAATCACCAGTCAAATAGTAACAAGGACCTGTTGCTGGTGGAAAGTGCATGATTCCTGCTGGTAACCTGTGGCCTGCTGAAGCAGCCCAAAAACAAAGACTCACCTGGAGTAGATTCGAATGAGGTACAGGTGAGAGGTGAAGCATTTACTCTTACAACACCTCGCACCTGAATACTACGGGGATAATGGTAACTTAGGGATTTTGGCATTTGGCTGTGGAAGTCTTCAGGAAAGAAAACCACAGGCTCAGTTTGGCGAATTATCAACTCAGAGTGAACCATGAAAGCTGAAAGCCCTTCAAGGCAGCATTTAAAGGGATTCTGTCAGGCCTATATGGTAGAGTAAGGGGACACCGAATGCACAGGCGTGACAGCTTTCCTGTGCAAAATAAGAGAGCCCTGATAGGGCAGACTTGGGATGGGAACATTTGGAAGGATGAATCCAAAAAAAGCTTGAGCCTTCAGATTCTTCTGAACTCTCTGGAGCAGCAGAAGCAACCTCTGTCTTCTTGTTTTATGGTGGAGAAAGCAGCTTCCCCTTGCCTGGAGACCATTCCAAGACCTGACCTGAGAAAGATGCCCTGAAAGGTGAGTCTTGCCCTCCTTAAGATTCATACTCACCTTGCCTTATCCCTTCAGACCTGTAACTGAAAGGTCTCAGCATAAGGGGGAAGTAAGTCCCTGAACCAGGAGAACATGCAGTCACTGAAAGAACTGGTTAATGTACACCGGTAAACCAGGAGAACCCATGTGGGATTGGATCTTGAAAGTATCAAATTGGGGAATAGGATATAAGACTTAACAGAAGGGGATGTATTGACATGGGAAATTCTCCCATAACACAGGTTTCTTGGGAATATCAAGGACCTAGAGCTGGTCACAATATGCTGCTGGATGACACCTTGAAGCATGGACACAACAATGGCCTACAATTTTGAAAAGGTGGCAATGCCTAGTGGGGTCGGAGGACTCAGGAAAGCCCTGCTTTCTGCAAGCAGACCAAAGCAGCTCTGTCCCCACTGCTTTGTTACTGGCACCTCCCTATAAAGTTCCACTTGATAAGAGGATTCTGCTGTAGTAAAAAAAAAAAAAAATGAAAAAAAGACCTAGATTAGATGCTCCCTAAGGTCCTTTCCAGTCCCAGCGCACCATAGGACGCTGGTTGGTTAAGTTCTAGAGTCTGACTGCCCAAGTCAGAGTCAGGCTCCACCTCTTCTGGGCTGTAAGACCTAGGACAAAATACTTCACCTGCTTTAGCCTCAATTTGATCTATAAAATTGGGTAATAACTGTGTCTACCTCATAGAGTTATTGTCTGAAATTATAGAAAACATGTGTGGTACTTAGCACAGTGCCCGATATATAGTAAATGTTCAATACTTACTATAGAAATATAGGAACGTCAAAAAAATAAATTCCTTTAGCCAGGTTAAAGCATAAATAAATGATGTAGTTACATCTATACATATTTATATAGATTTTAAACAATGCAGGATTTTAAATGTCAGATATAAATTATATCTGCATTCTAAGTAGAGTCTAGTAAAATAACAATATATTAGGTAAACTTGCCATTTTTATAGGTGAAAATGACTGAAGATTGGCAAATGTATTATTATTTTTTGCCTCCTATCCTGAAACCAGCAACTTATGGAAAAGGATGACCCTTCCTAAGGTACAGGATGGCCAGAAGAGTTGGCCAGTGACCACCCACTCCTATGAATTCAGGACAAATCTCTCTATTCCTTGGTAATGATCTCTCATAGTGCCTGTGGGCTGCTGAGCAGGCCAAGTTTCACCTCTACTTCTGAACATGAGTTCTGTGAAAAAGAATGGAGACATATCCAGTTGCAATGGCTTGGCTTTCTGGTTCAATTTCTGTTGCAGCAGAACCAGCCAGTTAAGTCCTCAGTATGCTTATTGGGAACCCAGATTAAGACAAAATGAGCATGAAGGTGGGCAATGGAGTGGCTATACTTGTACCTACAGGCTCTGTGATTGCATGAACAGCGAAGATTAGTACTACTTGTCTTGGGGTAGAGTTAGAGACATGAACATGAGAAGTCTACTGGTATCTTCAGTGAGTTTTGTTATCCCGTATATATCATCCTTCAGGATTTAATGGGATTGAAATTTAGGTGATCTATTGTCATTTTCTCTCACTTTGTTTTTTGCAGTTTGTATACCGGCAAAAAATAACAATTTTCAGATAGAAATCTTGCAATACCCGAGTCACATAACAAGACTACTTACACTCCTTTCATCTTCAGTTTTCTCTTCCCTAGAGTTTTACCAGGTAAATACATGAGCATGGAGTTGGTGTCTAAGAGGGCTCCTTTCCACTTAGCTCATTCCCATGGCAACAGGCAACTCTATCACCAAGGACACTGCCAGCTTTTCTCTTTAAGAAGGTTTGCTCTATATTTGAGATTCAAAGCTATCTTCTTTACTAATATTTATTTTTGGATGCATTGTGATTCACTATGACTAAAGAAATGACTTATTTGTTATATACGCTTGAGATGGGAAGACAATCAATGCCTCTTCACTGAGGAAGCAAAATATGGATTATGTTAAGGGGCTTTGCGCCACTGCATTATTGGAAGTTTTTGTGTGGTCAAGCACAGGAATACCTTAACGAACGGGGATAGACAGAAAATAACATCAGGCGCTGCTAACGGGAATACACGCACTGACACAGAACTACACGTAGGCATGCACTCACACGCACCACAGCAACAACTGAACAGTAGATGCCATAGTGCGATACTAAATAAATGGCCACTCTACATACCTAGGCACTGAAGTAGAAGGATTTATTTTCAGCCATCTTAACTGCGAAATCTGTCATGGAGATGAAAGCCACATCCAGCGGCATCTTGTCCACCAAGTGTGTGTGCTATCAGGGATATTAGCAAGAGTCACTAGGGCAGGACCGTTTTTCTATGTTTGAACCCTCATTCTTTTATCACATTGTCTATGATGTGACATGAGAGAAGGAAATTATTGGAGATGCCAGTAGATTTCATCTATTGAAAGAAGCACATCTTGTAAAATGGAAACAAATATGAAAGTCTACACAGCAGAGACTTAAAAAAAAATTACCAATGCTTCCCCCACTCCCAGAGACTGGTCTTGGGCAGGACTCATAGGTTTAAAAAGATCTCTAGGTGATTTCAGTGTGTGACCAAGACTGATTAGCTTAATCACCTTTGAGATTATTAGCATTTGACTTGATAAATGTTTCTTTTTGCATCATATCACCCTGACATGGGCCTACATTACAGGTTTTTTTTTATATTTTCTCTTTGATTTTCTTTTCTTACATTCCAATTTTAATTGAGATATACTAGGTAGTTTTCAAATATTTCAAGGTACCCTTATACATATTATCTCACTTGATTCTCAGAATCATTAATAGGGAATGTACTTCCTTGATGTTAAAGAAAGCGAGGCATCGTGTAACTCAATGACACGGTCACATTTGTGTCACGCAGTCTGATACAAAAGCTGACCCTTTTCACTATTCTACACAGCCTTCACCAGCATCTATCAAGCAGTTTATATTCCAGGAAACTGAGGTTAGGTAAAAGGGGATGGTGGAATGTGAGGGGCAGGTTTGGGCATATTAAGGTTGACTGTTTCTCTGTATATTAGTTTTCTAAGGCTGTTGTAACAAAGTACCCCGTATGAAGTGGCTTAAAATAACACATATTCTTTCAAAGTTCTGAAGGCGAGAAGTTTGAAATAGAATCTCCCGGGAATCTCTGGCATTGCTTGGCCTGTGGCTGCATCACTCTGATCCCTGCTTCTGTCCCCACACAGCCCTCTTCTCTGTGCCTCCTCCATGTCTGTTCCAAATCTCCATTTCGTTTTCCTTGTAGAGACACTGATTATCGGATTCAGAGCCCACCATAATCTGAGATGGTTTCACCTCGAGGTCCTAAACTGGTTACACCCGAAAAGACCCTATTTCCAAATAAGGTCACATTCTGACGTTGCAGGTGGACATGAATTTTGGGGGGGACACTATTCAACCTGCTGTACTCTGCAATTGCCATTTGGAGATACTAGTCATTCCTCAGTGACAAAATGAGTGCTCCTGTGTCTTGTGAGATTTGTGCAGAATGGGAGGAATGGGTGAGAATGGGTGGCTGAGAGGTGGCCTTTGAGGGAGCCCTGCAAAAACACAGGCAGCTCCTAAAGAACACTTCTAGGAGACCTTCTAAAGGACTAAGAAACAAAAGCTATGGAAACCCTTTGCTGTCAAGGTAGTCAGTCACTCATATATAGTAGCATAAGAAGGCTTATCTTGCTATTTGTGCTTGTTGGTTCAACAGGAATTAATGGATACGAGTATTTGTTTTTTGTGGGCATTTAATAAGGTTTGGGGGCATAAAGAAAAATCTGCAGGCTCTGATATGGAGGAGTTGGCCACTTCAAATGTGAGGTAACCTTGTCTCCTGCCAGAGGAGCTGGTGATACCAGCTTACTTGTCAGCTAACCAACAAGGGTTCCTAGTAAAAAGAAATAATCCACAAAGGAAATGGGCAAAGACTTTGAGCAGGCAAAGAGAACCAAAACCAGTGTCAAGGTCCCCTGCAGACATCAAGCTTTACATCTGCAGGACATTCTTTCCACAAAGAATGGATCCGGGCTGTGTGGAGGGGAAGCAATGTCCTTTGACCCCTGGAGCGTAAGAGGGATTCACAAGTGTTGGTGGTGGAAAGAAATCTGTTAACTAACCCCAGGAGGAAGAGCTGCTCCATCCAGACAGGTGTTTGCTGAGAGGCGTTGGAGGTGGAGAGGGTGGAAAGCCTTGGCTAATTAGAAAGTCTGACTTTCTTATGGGGCTGAGTGTCTACCAGAACTTGTAAACTCTATAAGGCATAGTTTCACCATTATCAACCAAGTTCAGGTAACCCACTGAAGCAATGTTTCCTAGAGAGTTCCAGGAGCTTAGAGGCAGTCTTGTAGAGCTCGGATGTGTACCAGTTCTGTGTCCAGTGATATTTCTCCACTCTGCACTTGGAGAGAAATGTGTGTGTAAACCATTATTCCTCCTCCTCAGAGCCTCTTGCTTAAGTTAAGCTAAAATTTTGCTATTAAGAGTTTTTAGAAAGAAAAGATATAACTTAAGAATACAATTTCTTCCAGAAAAAGTCTTGTTCTTTTATTTCCCTATCTGCAAGTAAAACAAATACAGATTGTTTCTGTATATCTGTCAGATTCTCATCAATTTGAATTCACTTGCTGTTAAAGAAATACTCTAACCAAGCCATGTCTACCATTTTCCCCAAGGTATCTCTCTTTTCCCTCTCCTGCCCTCACATCTCTCTACTTGGACTATACCTATGGGTGTGCATGTGCTGAGAGTCCTTTGTATATGTGTGCCCATTTGCCTATAATGGCATCCTGTCTTAAGGTCCTTGTAGAGACTGAGACTAAATCAAATGGAACAGCTTGAGATAATGGTGTTAGAATAGTATAGGTTGTTCCACAGGTGCATTTAATTACTATATCAGGATTCAGAGCTGGTGGTGAATACATTTTCTTCCTAACTAAAATACATTCAGGGAAAGTGACATTGAAAGGATTTGACCCAATTCACTTTGGAAGTCCTCTGTTGAGGAACCTCAGAAGCCTTTTTCATGTTGAATATTCAGGGAGGAGGGTGGGATGTACTTTATCAGTATTTTGTTTCTTTGTATTCCTGATGCAAGTAATTGGTATAGGTGTCAGGGTGTTTCTCCAGCATCGACAGCTTGTGAATACAGATGGGGCTCACATTAAGCGAAAGAATCCATATTTTTCTGCCTCTTATCCTCATAGTGGATACAGGACTCGTAGTCCCACTTAGATGAAAACCTCACACAGTTATTTCTTGAAGTCCTCAGGAAACTTCTCACATGCTCACAAATACCTTCCTCATATTGTCTTCCATTCTCCATAAATTTGGGAGCTTGAGATGACACGGTGATTGGAACAAACAACAGCACTGTCACAATAGCATATACAGCATTGGTTGCATCATTGGGTATGGACTTCCTTCTGAAAACCAAAACTTAGTTTGAGTTATATAGGATACAGTATAAAGTACAGCTTTCTTCATCCAAAAGTGTTTTGATTAATTTAAGAAATGGGTTGTAAGGTGCTAGGTCCATGTATACATTTCTTAACCTTAGAAAATCATTCAGTAGTTGATATTTCCATATTTAAAACAAAAATTAGTTTTGCTTTCTTTAAACTGAAAATAAAAAGAACATATTTAACCATGTAGATGTTGGCAGTATCTGAGGCTGGGATGAATTTCGTATCAGAGGAAATTAGGACAGCTGAAACACCAAGGCATTGATTCTTAGGCCAGTATTTCTCTGCTCTCCTTTTAAAGTTGTTAACAATATTTTCTATGCTACTCAAGGGATTTCTAGAACTGTGATAGTACATTGTATAATTTATTATTACAAAGCCATTTTAGTTATATTATCTATGTTCCCCCGGAATAGAAAGAGACGTGGGGTGTTACTCTCCTCTTACATTTGAAGACCTGGAGGGTCAGAAAGGCACTTAATTGTCCAAGATCATGTAGCTTGCAGGTGGCATGTGGTCTCCTTGCTCCAACCCTAGGACTTTCCCTTATGTGGCCTTTGCTGGTGTGAGCACAAGTGTTCCTATTCCTATGTGCTCAATGGAGGATTTGGGGATTCTTTCTATGGGGATGGATAGGCTGGCATGCAAGGGAGAACACATGGCAGAGAACTCATGGTTCATGTCTCTCTGGCTTAGAGAAAAGAAATTCACTTTTGTGAGTCTTGTACATGCCAAGCATCAAACAGTTATGCTCACAGCTATGCTATAAAGCAGATATAATCACCGATTTTAGATTCAAAGAGGTTTAACTTGCCCAAGGCCTCATTCGGGTGATAAGAAAGTAAAAATTTAGGTCCAAGCTATCTTGTTTTTACTGCCACATCAGTTGCCTCCTCATTGTATTTAGACAGAAATGAACACTAAAAGGAGGCAGGAACAGAATCATGGGGAAAAACTGTGCTCAAATTGAGAGGAAATGAGAGGTTCCTCCTGCTTACATGAACTGTATTTAGCAAAGGTTAGATTCTGGGCCAGCCTGACTCCCAGGCAGTGATGTCACTACTTGTGTGACTTCAGAACTCCTGGAAGAATCCTATATAACCTAAAAATGTCTCCCCTCCAATACGCAGGAAACTGTCTTGGGGTCGTTTTTAAAAATTTGTATCTTCTGGAAGGATCATATACATTAGGGATAATTTAACTAGAGATTAATAAAAAGACCCAGGGGCTCTCTGCTGTGCATTCTTTTTTTTGTTGTTTAATGTCTTAATTGTTTTTTATTTCTGCATATTGTGGGAGTACAAATGTTTAGGTTACGTTGCTCTTGTCCTGCCCCCGCCCCAGTCAGAGCTTCATGCGCACCATGTGTCCATCCTCCACATGGTGCGCATCGCACTCATTATGTATGTATACACCCATCCCCCCTTCCCTCCTCCCATCTGCCTGATGCCTGATAAACGTTATTCCTATATGTGCACTTAGGTGTTGATCAGTGAAACCAATTTGCTGGTGAGTACATGTGGTGCTTAGTTTTCCATTCTTGGGATACTTCACTAAGTAGAATGGGTTCCAGATCTAGCCAGGAATATACAAGAGGTGCTATATCACCATTGTTTCTTATAGATGAATAGTACTCCATGGTATACATATATACCACATTTTATTAATCCACTCATGTATTGATGGGCACTTGCATTGTTTCCACATCTTTGCAATTGTGAATTGTGCCGCTATAAACATTCGAGTGCAGATGTCTTTTTTATAGAATGTCTTTTGTTCTTTTGGGTAGATGCCTAGTAATGGGATTGCTGGATCAAATGGTAGATCTCTTTAAGATATCTCCATATTGCTTTCCACAGAGGTTGCACTAGTTTGCAGTCCCACCAGCAGTGTATGAGTGTTCCTATCTCTCCGCATCCAGTTTTGGGACTTTTTGATAAAGGCCAGTCTCACTGGAGATAAGTGATATCTCATTGTGGTTTTGATTTGCATTTCCCTGATGATTAGAGATGTTGAGCATTTTTTCATATGTTTGTTAGCCATTATTCTCTCTTCTTGTGAAAAGTTTCTGTTCATGTCCTTTGCCTATATTTGGATAGGGTTGTTTGATTTTTTCTTGTTGATTTTCCTGAGTTCTAAATAGATTCTAGTTATCAGCCCTTTATCAGATGTGTAGCATGCAAATATTTTCTCCCATTCTGTAGGTTGTCTGTTTGCTCTCGTGATAGTTTCTTCGGCCATGCAGAAGCTTTTTAATTTGATCAGGTCCCATTTATTTATTTTTGTTGTTGCTGTGATTGCCTTTGGGGTCTTCTTCATAAATTCTTTGCCTAGGCCAATGTCTAGAAGAATATTTCCAACGTTTTCCTCTAGAATTCTCATACTTTCATGCTTTAGGTTTAAGTCTGTTATCCACTGTGACTTGATTTTTATGAGAGGTGAAAGGTGTGGATCCTCTTTCAGTCTTTTACATGTGGCTATCCAGCTTTCCCAGCACTATTTATTGAATAAGGATTCTTTTACCCAGGGTATGTTTTTGTCTGCTTTGTCAAAGATTAGATGGCTGTATGAGGATGGTTTTATATCTGGGTTCTCAGTTTTGTTCCACTGCTCTATGTCCCTGTTCTTGTGCCAGTACCATGCTGTTTTATTTAATATAGCCTTGTAGTATAGTTTGAAGTCTGGTAAATTGATGCTTCCCATTTTGTTCTTTTTGCTTAAGATTGCTTTTGCTATATGGAGTCCTCTCTGGTTTCATATGAAGTGTAAAATTAGTTTTTCTATATCTGTGAAAAATGATGTTGGTATTTTAATAGGGATTGCATTGAATCTGTAGATCACTTTGGGTAATATAGACATTTTAACAATGTTAATTCTGCCAACCCATGAGCATGGTATGGTTTTCCACCTGTTTTTGTCCTCTGCTATTTCCTTTTCCTCAGTGTTTCATAGTTATCACTGTAGAGGTCTTTTACCTCCCTAGTTAAATGTGCATTCTTATTAAGGTCTTAGGACAGACACACAGCAGGTGTGCTGTAGGGGGTTGGTGAATCCAGCTGGTCAAGGGAGAGTAGGCTGAAGAGGGCCCTCACGGAGGGAGAGAAGCCACAAGCTGCCAGGGACCAAGGTCCATGTGAGGCTATGGAAGTGCCAAATGGAGAGAAGATTCTAGAGGCCCATTTTTGCCTATTAAAAATAGGCAATGTATTCCATTAGCATCACTATTTACAATGGTCCCCTGACTTAATTTTCATGGAAATTCTAGTTATCATTTCATGGAAATCATTAAAAGCAGGCATTTTGTTTTCATAGACTGGCATTTCAAAAAATCTGTGAATGCACATTCATTATTTTTCCATATCTGCGAACTGTCTCACTCAACAGCAAAACATTATCACTTGATTAATAAATGCTTGCTCCTGATAGTTCATTTTTGAGAAATACTAACTCCTTGTCACTTGTTTCTATTCTTGATCCTGTAGCATGCTAACTTTTTGCCTTTAGTATTTGGCAAAATCTTACTACTGTGGCAACTGTTCCCTGAAACTCTCGCGTTGTTAGTCACAGACCCGACAGCCCACGTTCCTCCTGCTGTTTCTGCCGACACCCATTTTAAGCAAGGTGCACTGTAAATGGGATTCACAGCCCCTGCTGGCTGCCTCATTATCTTCATCCAGTTTCTTTTGCATTGTATTGATACAGACTTGCTTTCCTGCAACCAGTTAAGCATACCCATAATTAATGTATACTTTTCTGCTCTCTTTCTAAATACAATATGTAGTTTTTTCGTAATAGGTCAGGTGTATGATTTTGCTTTTTAATTTTTCTTTTTTAGCTAATTCTGAGATCTGCCACCTAACATCTCTCATATTGTGACAAGTCTTACAAACAGTGAGCAGCACATGAAAGACACAAAAGATAAACTAGTGAAGTTGATTTGCTTATAATTAGGAGACCCAATTTCTTTTCCAGTGTCTTGGGTTTCCTGCCTAGCAAAACGGTCAAGAGACCACATTTATATTTTGTATGCTGGATTTTTTTTGTGTGTGTGTGTTTTTTTTAATGTCAAATGAGCAAGTATAATTATCTGAAGTCACCCTGATTCTACAAGGGCCAAGTGATCCACGTGACAGCATCCTACATTAGCCCCTCAGGGCCCACCTCAGGGGCATAATGGCCATTAGCCAATGCTGACCCTTCCCTGGTCAGCCACAGCTAATGAGTGAGCATTGTAGGAGCATAAAACACCAACCACCTGGATCTGACTTGGGACATACTTGATGGGGATTCTCCAGAGCTCCCCTCCAAGTTGAACAAGGCTTTGCTGGCCTCAGTCACAGTCTGATTACCCCTCTGCCCAATCTTCTTCTGTCCCTTTCCTTTCACAGGGAAATTCCTAATAAATGTCTTGCAGTCAACTCAATGCCAATGTCTGATTCCAGAGAACACAACCTGTGACAGTGACAGGTGGCAGACATTAATTATTTAAAATAAATCTACATTTCTCTGGTTTCCTAGAGTCTCAAAAGTAGAGGTGCCCAGGCTTCTCTTAGGACTTCTGAGAGGCTCCACCTGGGCCAGGTGAGGCAGTCAGGGCCAAAGGGGAGGGGCAGGCACAGCACCACCTTCCTGCGGCACCTGGGCCCCACCCAGCTCTGATGACTGCAGAGGAACGGACAGTTTGTGTTTTCCTAACTAGCGTCACCCCAAGGTCAGAGCCTTTGGGATTAAAAGACTGCAGGTTGTTATTTACAGCTCCTTCCTGTCACGTGAGGGAAGGTAGAGCATTGCAGCGGAATATATAGGCACTGGATTCATGCAGCTCTGGGCTTTTATTGACAAATAATAAACTACACATTTAAAGGGGTTGGCATACATATATGCCCCCAAAACCATGACCACAATCAAGATAACAAGTATACACATCATCCCTGGAATGTCCTCTTGACAGTTCTTAATCTCTCTCCTGTGCCTCCTCGATACCCACACTCTGTCAGACAACAACTGATTTTTCCTGTGTCGTTACAGATTTTCCATTTTCTAGAACTTTGTTGCCTGAGTACATAATCATTCAATCTGTACTCTTTATTTTTGTCTGCTGTCTTTCACTCAGGATAATTACTTTGACATTCATTTGTGTTGTATGTATCAATTATTTTTTCCTTTTTATTGCCGAGTATAATTCCATTGTATGGATTTACCACGATTTGTTTATCTATTCACTCATTGAAGGACATTTAGGTTGTTTCTGGGTTTTATTTTTGGGCAATTATGAATAAAATTACTACAAACATTTGTGTTCATTTCTCTAGGGAGAGATCCCCTCTAGGGACATAGGATAAGTATTTTAGGCTTTGTTGGTCATACAGTTTCTGTTGAAACTCCTCAGCACTACCACCGAAGTATTAAAAGAGCCACTGTCATTATATTCATGAACAAGTGTGTGTTCTAATGAAACTTTATTTACAAAAACATATGATTCTTGCTTTAGGGCAAATTCTTAAAGTATATATTTAATTTTATAAAACGCTGTCAAATTGTTTTCAAGAGCAGCTCTATTTTGCAATCTCACTAGCAACATATGAGAGTTCCAATTGCTCCTCATCCTTGTCAACGTTTGGTATGGATGGATAGACTGTTGTTATTTATTAATTTTTTACAGTTAGCTTTTCGAATGGGTATACATTGGTCTTTCTTTGTGGTTTTAATTTCCATGTTTTTCTAATGGCTGATGTTTCATGTGCTTATTTGCCATTAGAATACCATTGCTGAAGTGCCTGTTCAAATTTTTTGTTCATTCTTTAAAACTTGGGCTCTTTGTCCCCTGTTTGTTGAGTTTTGGGAGTTCTTTGTCCTGGATACAAGTCTTATGTCAGATACGTGATTTGGAAGTATTTTCTCCCATTTACTAGCTTGTCTTCTCATTTCTTCACAATATTTTACAGGGCAAAAGTTATAAATTTTCATGGTTTATTTGTCAATTCTTTTTCTGTTACCAACTGTGCTTTTGTTGTTATATCTATGAACTCTTTGCCTAGCCAAAGGTCACAACGATTTTCTCCTATATTTTTTCTAAATTCAGAATATAATTTTATTAACTATGGTCCTCATCTTGTATATTATATCTCTAGACTTGCTTATTTATCCTACACATCTGGTACTTTGTATCCTTTGACCTAAATCTTCTGTTTCCCCTTCCCTTCCACTTTCTGCCTATGGTAACTATTGTTTCATTCTTTATTTATGTTTGACTTTTTTTTTGTATTACACATATAAGTGAGATCATGCAACATTTTTCTTTCTGTGTCTGTCTTATTCTGCTTAGCATGATGTCCTCCATATCCATCCATGTTGTGACAAATAGTAGAATCTTGTTTAAGGCTAGATAACATTCCATTGTACATATATACCACATTTTCTTCATCCACTTATCCGTCCATGGATGATGGGTGATTGTTGTTTCCACATCTTGGCCATTGTGAATAACGCTGCAGTGAACATGGGAGTGGAGGTATCTTTATGAGGTGGGGATTTCCTTTCCTTTGTGTGTATACCCAGAAGGACTGCTGGGTCATGTGGTAGTTATAATTTTTTAATTTCTTTAGGAACCTCCATACTCTTTTCCATAATGGCAGTACCAATCTACATTTCCACCAGCAGTGTGCTAGGGTTCCCTTTTCTCCACTCCTTGCCAACATTTATCTCTTGTCTTTTTGAGAATAGTCATCCTAACAGGTACGAGGTGATATCTCATAGTGGTTTTGATTTGCATTTCCCTGATTTATGATCTTCTTATGACATGCTTAACACACATGCATATACCCAGCCCCCATGTATGTCACTGTAATCTTAAGCACTGTGAGTTCTTGGGGCACAGTCCCCTCAATCCTATCCAGGACCATAGCTCAACTGCTGCCAAGACTGGCTTTGACAACAACCATAATGATGGTAGTTAGCATTTGTATATGGTTTTGAAAAGAGATGACACATATTTTTCACATATTTCCCACTGGAGCCCCTGGGAGGCAGGCAGTGTGGATGACATTATCCCCAAGGCAGAGGTGAAGAAAGGAGCTTCTGGGCCTACGACCTGCCTCAGCTCACCCAGGGGCTGTCTATAATGCCACGAAGTGCCAGGGCTTCTGATTCCAACCGCAATAAACTTCCCTACGGATATGTGTCCTGCGCGATGGAAAGAGGAGTCACACGTCTCGTGTTATTTTTGCTCTGTCTCTTTTGCAAGAAACTGTGGTTGAATGATGATACCTGTGGAAATGACCCTGTTAAATTGCTGCCAGTTTTGTCAAATGTTACTGCTGCCAACTGGCACTTTCATCTATCAATATCAAGACTTACTTTCATATTTAGCTGATCGTGTTTAATTTCCTAAGTGCTGAGACTTACGATGTTTTCATCTTTTGGGGAAGATGGAATTTATGAAATGGACACACACGACAACTTTATGCTGAGTAGTATATTTTGCTTTTTAATGAAATAGCCACTTTTAAGTATCACCTTTGTTGGGAATACTGCTTTCTCAGGTCTATTAATTGTCCCGATACGAACTGAAGTACTGTTCATTTCAAGGGAAGGCTGGGCTATAAATAAAGAAAATCTTTTCCATGAACTTTTTACCTTCAGATTTTTCCTCTGAAATATCCTTTCATCATTTTAGTTCAAGAAACAATTTAAATATACTGCAGGAATTTAGCATAATTCTTTTCTCCCAGGGACTAGAATGCCAAATTCTCCTTTCTCAAATACCATGTGCAATAGGGTGAGCTATTAGAAAAAAAGAAAACAAAAACTGTATCCTTCTCGTGGACTCACCACCTCCTTTCACACCACAGCCCCGTCCCGGGAAGAAGAGACCTGACCTTGCCCCCTGGAGGCCGAGCTCCTTTCCCGCTGCCTCCTGCCATTCTCACCGCCAGCCCTCCGAGTGGAGCAAACAGCTTAAGGAGTCCTAGACCATTGATTTAGATCGACCTCGATTGTCCCAAAGGTAGATGGGCTTGGGGATTAGATAAGGCAGGAGTAGACAGACCCGAGTGAAAATGCGGGTTGGGGGTTTTCTCGAATGGCAGCACCAGGCCCAACTTGCATGCAGGGCAAGACCAGGGAAGGCTGGACGATAGCTGTGGCGCTGGACACCAAGTGTGGAGGCCCTGAGAGCAGCAGCGATGGTCTCTATGGCCAAGAGCCATCGGAAGGGGTGACTGTGTGCACTCGACAGCACAGCTTGAGAGAAGGCGCCAGGCCAGGCACAGCAAAGCAGTGTGGGGAGAAAGGGAGGGACAGGAGACATGACAACCAGCAGGGACTGCTTGTCCCCTGCTCTGTTCACATCATATTCATCTACTCATACGTTGTCTGTCTCCTTCCCCTAGGAAATCCCTCCGTATTTGTTGACTGTATAATGAATGATTCAGGGAGTTTTCCGGCTATTATTTAAAGCTCCCAGATTCTTAAATGATAACATAGAGGCTCCAAAATGTGTGTAGTTCCAATTTCTTGCACCCTGTGGTTCCTGTTTATGTGTCCAGCCTCAGCAGCACTCTCCTTCCTGCTGCCACAGTACAGGTCCTTTGGGTGGTCCTGGCCTTAGTTCCATTACATCAGTTCAACATTTGAATTCCTCAGATCCTCATACGCAGAGATATTTTGCCCATAGCTTCTAGATCTTCATATTATTTGGAATGCCTTTGGCTGTCTATTGCTGCTTAACAAAACTGTTAAACTTATTGTTTTAAAACAATTTATTATTACTTCTCATGGCTCTTTTACTTGATGGGGCTCAGCTGGGTGGTTCTTGTTAATGATCTTTCATGTGGTTGCAGTGAGATGACAGCTTGGGCTGGAGATGACAGCTTGACTGGGTTGGATACCCAAGATAGTCACTCACGTGACTGGCAGTGGATGCAGCTGTTGGTGACAACGACTTCCTCTTGGACCAAATTTTAGTCAGGCTTCTCTGACCCCTCTTCTCTACTAGGTCTCATCCTTGGCCTGTTGTTCTTGGCTTTCACAGCCTAGTTTTAGCAAGAATCCTGCCAAGCAAGTTTGGCAAGAATCTCCCACCTTTGATACCTAACCAAGTTCATTTTATTAATTTTCCATCCACTGACTTCCTCACTCTGCCCATCAGTTATAAATCCCCAGTTGCTCCTGCTATATTCAGAGTTTGGTTCCATCTCTCTTTCCTTTTGCAGTAGTCTTGAACAAAGTCTTTTGTGCCTATTTAACTTGTCTAGTGCAATTTTTCTTTGAAATTTGCTAGGAACTCAGCTGGGACTATCAACTAGAGCATCTGTGTGCCTCCTCTCCATGTAGCCTGGGCTTCCCATGGCATTGCAGTCTTACCTCGCATGTGTTACAATGGCTGTTATTAAAAAGTCAAAATATAACAAGTGTTGACCAGGATGTAGAAAAAAGGGAACCCTTGAACGCTGTTGGTAGAAATGTAAATTGGTACAGCCATTATGAAAAATAGCACAGTGGTTCCTCAAAATATTAAAAATAGAACTACAATATAATCCAACAATCTCACTTCTGAATATATATTCACAGGAAATAAAATCACTATCCCAAAGACATATCTACATTCCCATGTTCATTGCAGTATTATTCACAATAGGCAAGATATGGAAGAAACCTAAGTGTCTTTCCACAGATGAATGGATGAAGAAAATGTGTGTGTGTGTGTATATATATATGAATATTTAGCCTTAGAAAAGAAGATTTGTAACAACATGGATGAACCTTGAGGACATTATGCTAAGTGAAGTAAGTCAGAAAGAGAAAGACAAAATACCATATGATTTCACTTATATACGTGGAAACTTAAAGTTGAATTCAGTAACAGAGAGTAGAATGATAGTTGCCAGGGACTAGGGTGGGAGAAAAGGGAAGATATTGTTCAAAGGGTACAAACCTTCAGCAGTAAGATGAATAAGTACTGAAGGCCTGACATACAATATGGTGACTATAGTTAATCAATAATGTATTGTATTCTTAAAATTTGCAAAGAGAGTAGATCTCAAGTGTTCTCATCCCCCAAAAACTATATGAGGTGATGAATATATTAATTACCTTGACTATGGTATTCATTTTACAATGTATACATATATTAAAACACTGCATTATGTACCCTAAATATATGCAATTTTTATTTGTCAATCATACCTCAATAAAGCTAGAAAAAAGAACTAAATAGGGAAATGTAGTAGGCAGAATAATGTTCCTTTCGCCACCAAGATATCCATGTCCTAAGCCTGAAACCTGTGAATATGTTACCTCCTATGGCAAAGAGAACTTTGCAGATCTGATTCAGGATCTTGAAAAGGGGAGATTATCTGGGTGGGTCCCCCCAAATTATAACAGTCTTTATAAGTGAATGTGGAAGAGGAGAATCGGAGTCGGAGGTGACAGGTGACGATGAGATGTGGAGGCTGAGGTGATGATAGTCAGAGGTATGAAGATGCTCTCCTGCTGCCATTGACCATGGAGCAAGGGACGTGAGCCCATGAATGCAAATGTCCTCTTGAAGCTTAAAAGGCGAGGAAACAATCCTCTCCTAGAGCCTCCAGAAGGAATATAGCCCTGTTGACCCCTTCATTTTATCCAAGTGAAATCCATTTTAGACTTCTGACTATCAAAACTGTATGATAATAAATTGGTGTTGTTTTAAATCACTAACTTTATGATCATTTGTTATGGCAGCAATAAGAAACTGATACAAGAAAGAAGCCAAATAATTATAATACAAAGTAGAGAAAGAGTGATGGAATATATTTAATAGTTGTAGGGCACTTTATGACGTAGTTCAACATTCTTTCTGTATCTGTTATCTCATGGAGCAATATATTAACTATATTATGAGTTTTAAAAGACAACTAGGCAAATTTAAAAGGTGACTAGATCAAGAAAGACATTTACAGGAGAGACTCTTAGAGCACAGCCTTGAAAGAATAGGATTTCTGTGACTGTAGAAGATGGGAGGAAGGACTTTCATGTACCCTGAGAAAGCATCATGGATAAAGATTCTGGAATATGAAAATGTATGATAAGGGTCTAAGGGCTAGAATAAGGGGTACCTGGAGGATTGCATGAGGGAGATGGGTTATAAAGTGGAAGTGAAACTTTACAAGACTTACTAATTGAATGGGGAGGCAATACTCATTTCTTCACAATTTGGGAGTTCTGACTAAATCTGACATGTTTGGAGCAACACACCTGACTACAAGCCATATTGTCATATCATATATGTGCCTTTTATCATATTACTAAGTTGGCTAACTTCTTGTTCAAATGGCGGGACCTACTCTCCAGCTAGAAAAAGTTGCCTTTTCTCAATTCATCAGGAACAGGACCCTAAGCAATATAACAATGCCACATGTCACCTGGGGTTAGATACTAAGCCCAGCACATGAGGTGAAAATCATAAAGTGTGAAACCTTTGAAAATCCCTTAAGAAGGTGTCACAGAGGAGAGTCACTTACTATCTCTTACAAGACCAACAAACTATTAGAATGGATTTCTGTTTCTGTAATTGAGTACCAGATAAAGTAGCTGTGCTTAGATGCCTTACTCTACAAAAAATGAACTGTTCGAAGAGGCTAGTTCAGCAAGATGGTCATATTGTGAGAGGCATGTGGGTACTAAGTGGCTAGGCAACAATGCATAAACACCTCCCACCTGGAAAAGCTCAGTGCATGGAAAACTGCGTGGCTGTTTCTCATTCATTCTCTCTCTCTCTCTGTCTCTCCCTCTCCCCTCCTCACTCCCTCCTGTTAAATCCCACCCCCATTCCCTCTTGCTCCCTGTCATGGAGCAGAAATAGGTGAATGTGTGGGAATTAAGCGTGTAGCCCGCACAGCTCTACTGTCCATCATGTGGTCATCTTTCCTTCCCAGAGAGCCTGGCTAAATACGCCTGAGGAAAACTTTGGAAGCACCGTTATCTCTCTGCCTCTTGAGTCTGGCAAGCCCCAGCTTTCTTTCCTCTCTGCCCTACTCTGGTTCCTCTTGGCTCTTCAGAACCAAAAAGGACTTGCAGACTGAGGGTATCTCCAGCCCCGCAAATGGACCTCCAGCTGCCAAAGTGGCCATTAGAGACCCTAAAACAGCTTCTCACTCAACAAGCTTTTATTGAACTTTTTATAGTTCCAGGCTCTCTGCTAGGTGGCAAGGACACTCTGGTAAACAAAACTTAGTCATAAATCACATTTCTTCCAAAAAGCAAACAAGAGTTTAACCTAGTGCCACCAGTCTTTGCACATGATGGCACATAGCAAATCATATTTGTGTTACACGTCTGGACTTGTGCTTCGTGGTAGCCCTCACAGAGAGCTCTCTGCCACTCATCCAAAATAAGAATTTATGAGTTCAGGAAATAAGAATTTATGAGTTCAGAGAGAGAGACCATTACAAAAATACTTATCAAATATAATTTCAACTGTTGTAAATTTGGAAATGATTCTCTTAAAATCACTCAATTTTTGTCAACACCTAAAAAAAGTACAACCATCACTATCTTGGTTGTAAAAGTACAATCAACACCTGTTATCTATTTGCAGAACCTTTGGTTTAAGCAATTCTTTCACTTTTCCTCCAAATCCCACCCACAGCCCTGCAAATTTTAGGGAAGGAGAAATTAAGAAGATTCATGCCATCCGCAGCATCCAGGCTGGGCACTGTCCTGAAACCCCCCGTCGCCCTTCTCTATGGTGGTCTTTGGTGTTTGTCTTCATGATGGGTTGTTTACTTTCAGTTCTTTTAGTCCTGTAAAGGTGGAGCCAACAGGGTCAGCTTGGGCACACCCCAGGCCTTCCTTGTCCCTTTCTACTGTCTGCATGCCACCTTCACCTCTGTCCCCTTCTCCGTTGCCAGGTGTCAGCCCTCACCTGTTTCTGCTGCCTGTAGGACCCAGCCTTGCTGCATCCGCAGAAAGTGCCAGTGACCGTGGTGGTGGGCACACACGCTGGGTGGGGGTGAGCTTGGGAAGGCTGCTGCCTGTGCGAGTGGGAAGGAATTAGGAGCCAGTAAAATCTTTCTCTCCTGTTTTCATCCATGACAGTAACAACGGCAGATGATACCACTGTTGCAAACGAACACAACTTCAAGGTTTCCTTCCTTCCTCCTTGTAGCACTTGCTTTTGGAAGTGAGGAAAAGATCCAGATTCTCCTTTCAGTCATTCATTATTGCTGCAGGCTGAGCAATAAATAACTCTCAGGTTCTCTCTTTGCCAGCTTCGCCGACAGCCTCTGGCTTTCACATGTTTACGAGTTGTCTCTGGTCCAAGTTACTGAAAAGAGACTTCCTCAGCATTCTCCACTCAGAGCTTATTCTTGTTTTAAAATTACACACCTACTGTGCTGTAGTCTAGTCTATCATACTTTCTCATGGTTACTGTGATACAATAGTTTACAGTAGTTTTCTAAGTGGTCCTCTATCTCTCCTTGGCCTCAACTCTCTCACTACCTCAAGATATCAGCCCAAATTGGCTTCCAGAAAAGGAAACCTTATCAAATCACATCCCTATTTAAAATCCTTCATGGCTTTCCCTACTTGTAAGATAAAGGCTTCCTTGGTCTGTGTTCTCTGTGCAAATGCCCCATCAGAAAGGCCTCCCTTATCCCTGGTCTCAAACAGCACCCCCCTCCACTCCACTTCTCCTTCTATTGGCTCATTTTCCTCCTGGACACTTACCACATGCCACGTTGCATACTGTTTGTGACCCCCCACTACAACGTAAGCCCCATAAAAGGTTTCTATTTTACTCATTGCTGCATGCTGTCATATAATACGTGTGCAATGAGAATGAGATAAAATATATTTCACAATCAGTTCACAGCCCACTGTCTCTAGCCCTGCTTCCCCGCCACACCCCTCACTCACTACCTTCTTCACACGTGGAATATGCCGTGTGCTTTCAGATCTCTGTAATTTTGAGTACATTTTTCCCTTTGCCTGGGCTCGTCTTCTTCCCACCTGGGCAAAGCACCCCCTCTCTGTTCCTTTGGCACTTGGAGCAGAGTTCCCTCTTGGCATGGAACACTGTCATTGCCTGCTTCTTTGGAAGGCAGCAGGGAGTCCTGGTTATGAACATGGGATCCAGACTCAGGCTGCTAAGGTTTAAATGACGACTTCATCATTTACCGTGACTTTGGGCTTGTGGCATCATTGCTGTTCCTTACTGTGCCCATATATAACAATGAGACAGGTAATGGTAGCTATATATAGAATGGGGCCTGACATATAGTAAGTGCTTATTTAATGTTGCCAGGGTAACAGGGCTGTAGCTCTCCTTCGAGACTGTGAGTGCATGTGGGCAATGACTTTCCTTCTTGGTATCCAACAGTCTTTGTTCTCAAGCAAATCAATCAGTATTCCTTCTTTCTTTTTTCTTTATTTCTCTCTTCCTCCCTCTGTCCCTCCCATCCATCCCCTATTATCTACTCAGGCATCATGTTAGATGCTATTCATAGACGTATAAAAAGAATTCCAGTACAATGTAAAAAGTATGTTAACAGAGGCAGAAACAGTTTGGTGCTTTGGGAATTGTCTTTGTAGATGAGACACCATGTGAGCTTAATCTCGAAGGACAAGTAGAATATAGATTGAAGTCATTTAGGAAGCAATAATTGTATTATTTTACAATAATAATTTAAAGGACATATTTAACAGGAGGGAATAAAAATATCATATGGAAATAAAAATTCCTTTTTTATGTCTTTAGTCTCTAAAGAAATCGATTGTAATTTAAGACTCACTGACTTTGAGTCTGTGTTGGAATTTATTTTTGAAGTTAAGGCTAACTTCAGATAAACTTTTCAGCAGCCAGAGGATAAATGGAACCTCTGTTTCTCCTTCTTCCTCCCCTTTTCTCTGTCCTTGCACCCATTTTTTACTCTCCAACCTACCGCTCAATTTCTCCAGTTTTGGGATCTTTAGAAAATATATTCTACAGTTAATCAGTCTCATTATTTACTAAAATATTTAATGATTCATATCTTTATTTTTCACATTTTTAATAAGTAGAAATAATTCTTTTAAAAATCTTCCTGCTATAGGCTGATTGTTTGTGCCTCCCCCTCTGAAATTCGTATTTTGAAATCCTCACCCCCAATATGATGGTATTAGGAGGTGGGGCCTTTGGGAGGTAATTAGGTCATGAGGGTGGAGCCCTCACAAATGGGATTGGTGCCCATATCAAAAGACAGGAGTGAGCATCTCTCTCTCTCACCTCTCTGTCTCTCTCTCTGTCTCTGCCACGTGAGGATACAATTAGAAGGTGGACATCTGCAAACCAAGGAGCGGATCCTCCCAGGGCACGGGGTCTGCTGACACCTTGATCTTGGACCAACTTTTAGAACTGTGAGAAATAAGTTTCTGTTGTTTAAGCCACCCAGTCTGTGGTATTTTTGCCATAGCAGCCTGAATTAAGAGACCTTACCAGAGACTCTTCCTTACAACTCAGTATCTTTTGTGTGTGTGTGTGTTTGTGTGGCAGAAAAAGCACAGATAAGGTAACGTCTTTGCTACATATTGGCAATTTGGTCTTGGGCAGATTAATCAAACTCAGTGTTTAATCTCTCTAAACATGGAGTTCCTTGTTTGAAAATTGGGGCTAATCGTGTTAATACTTACCTCACAGAATTAGCTTTTTGGAGAAGTGAATCTAGTCATAAATATGAAGTGCTTAACACAGTACCCGACTCAAAGGCAAGCAGTTCATGAGGGCCTGCACCTTCAGTGTCTATACAGAACTTGCTGGAATAGTTCAGAAAGGTGGTATCAGCTGTTTGTCTTTCCCAGAATAGATAACCAAGTTTTATTAACTGTTTCTTGTCCCAATATCATCCCGTCTATTCCTCTTCCCAGCTGGCTTCAGTAATATTTTCATAAAAATCTGGAGACAGACCTGGAGGGAAGAAGGGAAGCATGTTCACAAAAGCCCAAAGGTTCTTTCAATAAGGGATGGGCCCGAATTTTGTTCTGTCCTGATCTGTGATGTCCCTTATCGGTAAATTTTTGGAGAATAGGCACCACATCCTAACTGGATTCCTCATTACCTTTCACCACATTTGGGAGTGGGACATATACTAAAATAGTAACTGCAATACATGGCCACACATAATGTGTGTGGGGGGACCCTGGAGTGAGAGGAGTGTACAGATAACGTTATCTCACGAGCATGGGAGTCACTTAAGCCTCTTAACTCCCGCAATGTTGGGAATGCATGTGGAAAAATCACAAATGGAAGGAAAGCAAAAATAGTACAGTTCCAGGCTGTCTCCTTCTATTTCTTCCTTCATTGCTTACTAATTAGATTTTAGGAAGACTGAGAGTGAGAAGGAAATAAATGGAAAGTTGCCAGTGGAAAGGTTATTTTAGGGTTATATCTATAGATTCATAAAAGAGTGAATGAGTGAAATGAAATAAAGCTGCTAAGAGAACTGAAACACGTCTCCATCTCTAGTCCCAGGGTTATCTCATTCTCTTGGACGTGTGCCAAATGCAAGAATCTTGCTCTTATGCGAACAAATATTTCTGGTTTAAACAGCCAAAATAGTTCTGTGTTTATCATTCCCTCTTGGTTAATTACTAGAATCAGAAGTTCTCAAGTGTTTATTCTAAAGTAGGTGGTAGAATGTCATTGATATTTTACTGACTCAATATATTTAGCAGGGTTATAAATGATGGAAATTTGCACAATTACCAAAGTTTGATCAAAGCTCTTACTATTGCTATAAAAACAGAAGCTGCACAAGCAATGCCAAGGAGAGAGAGCCTGTGTTGTCTGTTCTACACATAAGTCAATTTGCATCAGTAATGCTTTCAGGTTTTTAGGTGTTAGTAAGACTTGATCTGGAAAAAGAAAAGTGAAATCTTAGTTCTGTAGCACGAGGAGCAAACATATGCAACCAAAGAATTGAGATTCACTTTCTCAAAATTGATTGTAGCTGTGGTGGAGATTATTTAGTTGTTCACTAAAACTTTTTGTGTTCACGCTGAGCACTTGGCTGGACTACATTTCCCAGCCGTCCTTGAAGTTAGATGCATCCACATGACTAAGATCTCACAAGGGAGGGTGAGTGGAAGTGAACATGCCTCCCTCACCTGGGACTCCACATCGTGGGTGATTCTTCTCCACGTGCTCTTCTGCTCTGCGTGTTTCTCCACATTCCCTTCTCCGCAATAATTGATTCCACATGTCAACTTGTCTAGGCTATAGTCCTCGGTTATTCAATGAATCACTAAGAGAGGTATTGCTGCAAAGATATTTTGTGGATGTGATTTATACCTGAGTTGACTTTAGATCAACTCAAGACATCATCCTTGGGCTGGGACTCATGCATTCAGTTGAAAATCCTTAAGAGCAGAAGTGAGATTTCCTTCAGGAGGAAGAAATTCTGTCTATGAACTTCAGCTTCTACCTGAGAGTTTTCAGCCTGCATTTCCTGAGGGGATTGTCCTATATATTTTGGATTTTCCTAGTCAATTTAAAGTAATAAATGCAGAAGAGATTTCCAATGTAAAATGTGTAGAATGAGAAGGGGATTAGGATAACAATGTTGAGAAATACTGATCCAAGGAACAAAGAAAGAAATAAATGCACAGTAAACTGAAAAGGAGAGCCAGAGATGTAGGAGTGTAGTCACAGAATCTAAGGAAAGGAAGTATTTATAGAAGGAGGAAATGGTCATCAGTGTCAAAGGATTCCATAAAGTGTAAGGTATGGATAAGGAGGATATTCCTGTTCTTGGCAAGAGCTATTAGGGGTAGAAACTATCTTTCAGTAGATAAAGGAATTTGGAAGATTATAGGGTATAGGCAGTAAGATTTATTGAACTCTTTCTAAAAGATACAAACAGAAAACACAGAATATAATTTTTTAAAAAGTATCTGGTCTGACAGTAGTACTGTTTTGCTTGGAGTGTTTCGCTCATAGTGGTTGGTTTTGAACTCCTGAGCTCAAACAATCTGCCCGCCTCGGCCTCCCAGAGAGCTAGGATTACAGGCGTGAGCCACCGCGCCCGGCCCAGAATATAATTTTTTAAAAAGAATCTGGTCTGACAGTAGTACTGTTTTGCTTGGAGTGTTTCGCTCATAGTGGTTGAGCCGGGCTTTTCCCAAAAACATCAACTTTATTTTCCCCTTGGCCCAACTTTTCCTGTTCTTCCCTCCTTTCTTGCCCTCTATTGGATTAATAAAAGGTGTTTAAAATTTTCAAAAATTGTTCCATCAACTTGTTATTCATTATTTTTGTACGTTTTAAATGGTTGCCCCAGCAATTACAACACGTGTCCTTGTCAAATGATTCCTTTTACCGCTTACGTGACGATGTCGAAACCTTGCAACCTCGTTTTCGGCTTCCATTATTTCTGCCGAGAAGTCAATTGTCAATCTTATTTTTGCTCCTTTAAAG
>NW_012141302.1:849732-851693 GCF_000956105.1 Propithecus coquereli | reverse complement strand
AACTACAGCAGGCACTGCTTATGGCATAGCCAAAGGCCCTTTCACCTCTTCACTCTTAATATAGAATCTTGATTTGGTTCAGTTACTCCTCCCTCTACCACAAGTCCACATGTTTCACCAAGCTGTTAATATTTATGACAATTTCATTTCTTTTTCCAGTGACTGATTTAAGAATGAGTTTATAATGCTAATGAGACATGAAGGGAAGTCAATTATAAAATGTAGAAAAGGTTTTGTTACTCTTAAAAAAGTGACACAAGAGTTAGGCACAGGGGTGCGTATCCATCCCAGCTACTTGGGAGGCTGAGGTGGGAGGATCACTTCAGACCAGGAGTTCAAGACCAGCCTGGGCAACATAGTGAGACTTTCACTTCTAAAAAAAATAAAAATGGTTTTTAAAAAAGTGACACAAGGAAGAGGCAGCTCCTCTTCTGTTGGACATAGCATATCTGCATGTGACAAATGGAACTCTAGCAGCTATCTTGTGACCATGAGGAGAGTGAGCCTCAGGACAGGCTGACAGGGACAACATAGAACAACCAAGTGTATGCTCTACATACTGTGTGTTTATGTCACAGATGAGAAACTCTGAGCTTGAGAAACACAAACCTTTTATAGTGGGCTTCAAGAAAACCTGATTAAACTTTGCACCTGAGGGAGACTGTTATGTCTATTACGCTAGACAACAAACAAACCTGCTCTCTCTTAAAGAGGGAGATACTATTATCAAAGACTATTCTCTATATAAATAACTTTGAATAAATAATTTAGAACAAAAAGATCTCAGTTCCTGAGCTCATAAGATATGTGGAAATGCTAGCAACCCACGGAGAATTGTTTTACAATAACCAAAAATAAACAAAAATACAGAGAAAATTCTAAATGTGTTCACAAGGAAAAAGCAGGTCTATTCAGACTTTTAACTACCAACCCTAGAAACTAAAATACAATGAAGCAATGACAAAGATGGTGTCTTTGAGCTGTGTCCTTACATGGTGGACATAGCTATCTAGCTCTCTGGGACCTCTTTTTGTTAGGTCTGCCCTCATGACCTAATGTCACAACTGAGAAACTCTGAGCTTGAGAAACACAAATCTGTTATAGTGATCAAGTAAACCTGACTAAACTTTGCACCTGAAATTAGGTGGAACTATTATCTTGTTATTATCTTTATTTGGAAATTAAGTACGATTTGAGGAGATGTATATGGGTGCCAGGTTGACAAGGGGTGAACTTGTGGACATAATTTTAGGTGTTGCTGGGTGCAGTGGCTCACACCTGTAATCCTAGCACTTTGGGAGGCTAAGGCAGGAGTATTGCTTGAGCCCAGGAGTTTGAGGTTGCAGTTAGCTATTATGACACCACTGTACTCTAGCCTCGGTGACAGAGCAAGACGCTGTCTCAAAAACAAAAACAAAAAAAGTTTAGGTGTCAACTTGACTGGATTAAGAAATACCTAGAAACCTGGTAAAGCATTATTTTTTGATGTATCTGTGCAGGCCTTTCCAGAGGAGATTAGTGGAAGTCTGAGTGGACCAGGTGGGGAAGATCTGCCCTCAGTGTTGGTTGGCAACATCCCATTGGCCGGGGGCCCAGAGAGAACACATACAGGAGGTGAATTGGTCTCTCTCTGAGATCTGGACCAAACTTTTTTTCTGCTGCCTTGGACATGAGAACTTTAGCCTCACTAGTTTCATTATTACTGGTGTTACAAAAGGACAAAATCACTTAATTGCAGCAACTGAGCGACAATCAGACTTTCAAATGGACAGCATATACTCGCAGGATTTGCAGACCACAATCACAAGTGCACAAATACAAGTGCAGGGAGTGAAGTGAAATGAAAGTGAAGTGAAAACACAGGCAAAAAAGACAAAAAGTCTCCCCTGCCAAATTATTCAATTATGTCCCTTCCTACATAGCACCACGCTCGCCTCCAAAAGACACCTTCATCGGTGAAT
>NW_012141302.1:847034-848462 GCF_000956105.1 Propithecus coquereli | reverse complement strand
TGCATTATCACCATGTTGACTTTGTGTGTCAGCATTGTGTGTGTGTGTAAAAATGTTGAGGCTTTTTCAATAAATGAAGAAATGTCCTTTTTTGTACATCTGCGTTTTTGAAAGAAAATTTCTTGAGATCTTGTCTCTTTGGGTGACTGCATATGCTTTGGTGACACATTGTGGTTTTTGATCGATCTTGTCAAAAGACTGGGGTTGTCTGTCATGGTATTTCAGATAACTGCAGTTGTAAAGCTGCATGCGTGCAAGTACCAACTGTTGTGATATGCATTTTTACATTTTGCTTTTTCACCTATTTCTTTATGAATATGGTTCATCTGATCATAACTGATAACTGTTATACCCATGTGACTGTCATTAGTATACCTGAGTGTTTATGCTTGCAAAGATATGTATGTTGTTATATCCTATTTTATTGTGCAAAGTGGCCTATGAAATGTTCTGTTGTATTTTTATGTTTCTCAAATAAATCCCCTTTTAAAAATGTAAATAAATGTCTTTTTTTTTTTCAAGAGGCATTTATGCATTTATTGAGAGTCTAGCACATTTCTAAAGAAAGTCCTCAAGCTGCTAAGATACACTTGGGCACTCCATTAAAATGCCAAGAGGGTAAGGATGTTCAGATAAGACCTTTAATCTCCACCTCCTGGGACAGAGACAGAGACTAGAGCTCTGTGTTTTCATGAGAACGTTTCCTGGGGAATTTCACTATCACACAATACAAAAGGAAAGATACGATTTTTTTCTCTGGAAGTGTTTGAAACTCTGATATTCTTTTTTTTTCCCCAGAATATTATGGGGGTACAAATGCTTTGGTCTGGGCAGGCACCCCAAAAGATGTCAGCTACTCAAATGTAAGTTGAGTAGGTCTCCTATGTCACGTGAAAGTTATTTTCAGAGCTCTCTCCTTAGGACAGAAAGTAAGATGCTTAATTTTAGACACTGTCGACTAAGGGTCAGGAATAAAAGAAAGTACTAAGTGTGTGTTGAGTAAGGGCATACAGGCTGTGCACTGTACAACTCCAGACAGCACTATTCTGCAATAAGTGAATCGTGCTCCTCTGAAATTTTGCAAAGTGGCATCCTTGTTCTCAACTTTGCTTAAAGATTTATTCTACCATGAAATCATTTATGTGACATTTAACAATTTGGTACCATGAGGCTGGAAGTATTCTGGAACCAAGTTTTACCTCTCCCCATGTCTACCACTCATGGAAAGTGATGGCGCCAAGCTGAGGTTTCTGTATCTTCACAGGATGTGACCATAGAGAGACACCAAAGGGCAACAGAACACAGAGGTTTCAAACGCCAGCCATTTGGGGAAGCACAGTACTACTGAAATATCAATTGGAGCTTTCTTGGGATAAGTAAAATGCTTTTTTACTCCTATCTACTCATTACACACTGTATCTATGAAAG
>NW_012141302.1:834474-837989 GCF_000956105.1 Propithecus coquereli | reverse complement strand
GTAAGTGGCTTACAGAATCATTGGGAAGGTTGAAGATTGAGTTTTCAAGAATTACTTTAAGAGCCCAAAGGCCACCAAATAGCTACTGAATTGGGAAGCTGCTGGTGCCACAGTCAAGTGGCCTTGTCACAGCCAGGAGGCCAGCATGACCAGGAAGCCCTTGAGCAATATCAATACATCTGACAGAGTAGCCTCGGCCAGAGCCAGAGCCCGAGCTACAGAGGACTCTGGGAAATGTGATTGTTTAGCTTTGCAGCATAGAACTCAGTAACTTGCATCCATCACATTGTACTTATGTGCTTCCCTAGCGTGGACACTCAGAATGCTCATTTTCTGCTACCACAAAGCTGCAATGAGGATTCTTCTGGACTGTGTGATATTTCTTTTGGGTTATATACCCAGGGGTGGGATAGTAGGGTCATAGGGTATACAGACACTTTTTTTTTTTGACCAAGTGCTGCCAGAATGTTGCTCTCCAGAATGGCTCCATTAGTCTAACTCTCAAAAGTTTAATGTAAAAATAATTTTATATTTGTATATACTATCATCATAAAATATGAACAGTTTCATTCTACTTTTAAGGAAGAGTTAATTTATATGTAAAAGCCAGCAGCAGATTTTTTTATTTCTTAAATATTATGTCCGAAACAGTATAATTAAATAGAAGATAAATCAGTAGACTAACCAAGTACTGTCTTAAAATGATTTTCTTTTATAAAAATGGGCCATAGCAGGGTGAGTAGAGAGAGCACTGCAGGCTCCTGTGTCAGAAAGAAGCTCACCTCCCGCATGTGCGAGGCTGGGCAAGCTCCTTAGGCTCCCCCTTTGAGCCATATTTTGCGTATCGGTTAACATGGGAATAATGATAATAATGACGTCATACTGTTGCCAAACTGAAGTTAGTGGGTGTGAAGTCATCAGGATAATGCCCGACACGGAGCCCTTCTGCAGGAAATGTTAGTGATTGTTCCGATGAGCACCTGCGGATAAATCCACAGCCATATGAATGAATTTTGTGGCCGAGACCTATCGTCTATTAACAATAACCAAGTTTCCTCTGGCTGGGCCCTGCTAGGGGCTAGAAGAGAAACAGAGTTAAAGACAAGACAAAATTTTCCTTATTGTTCTCTTGAGGAACTCAGAATGTAAAGGAGAGAGAACACACACACTCTTTTTTTTTTTAACTTCAAGGATGACCATAGAAAAACACACGGGGAGAGCAGAGTGTGGCAGCAGCAGTGTCGCTGCAGTGCGGGCCTCCCGTCTCGGAGCGGAGCTCGCAGGCCTGACCGTGCACCAGCCCTTCCCCACATTGGTTCATACGTAGCTATGTCGTGACCTTCTCCAGTCTTCCCTCTCTGGGTTAGCTGCCGTTTCCCGTAACCGCCTACGTTTCCTTTTAACAAAGCTTAACGTACTATACTGTAACCTTCATTTTTATCCTATGAATGACTAAACAGATTTGTTCAGTTATTTGGCCATACCCGTGCCTGTTCTTGCTTTCTGGAAGGTTTTGAGAATTTAAGATGGCATTTTCGCATGATTACTATATCAGTTTGGGTGCAGTGAAGAAGTAGAAACCCACACTAGCTGCTTGAACACAGTGAGTGTAATAATACAGAGATTTGTTAACTAGGTCACTGGAAAGGCAAGAAGAGAACACTGCTCTATCTCAGGAGGCAGCCACCACCCTTACCTAAGGCTCAGGGCAAAAGCAGAGGTTGAAATTACTAAAGGGCAGAAGCTTGGAAAAGGAGCCTGTGTAGGTGACAGTCAGGCACCTGGAAGGGGCTGCTCAGCTGGTGCTGGCATTCCCGAAGGGAGTGCAGTAAGGCTGTTTCTGCGGGTGTTAGAAAAACTGCAAACTGCGTTCAGCTACTGCTATAGCACTGCAGGGAGCTGCCCTGCCAGGTGAAGAACAATGCAGTGGTGACACGGGAACTGCAAGTGTACAAAAAGCAATAATGATCAAGAAGGAGCAAGTTCCTTCCTCATCCTGCAGCCTAGCACTCTCCCACTAGCGCCCCCTATTGACAGACTTTAACAGCAGAAATCGGATTACAAAGTCTCAGTCCATAACCTGAAACACTGTATAAAAGGGTGGGTTTGAAGCTGAGAAACAATAACTGACACATTTTTAAAATACTGTGTGTTACATTTTTAAAATTAGGACCCATATCCAAACGCCCATCAACAGATTTTTAAAAATTAGGATCCGCAGACACTGGCAATTTCTAAGACATTTTAGGTCTGTCTCTTCACTAACTTCTCGGCCTAGTTTCCATGGATTTCTCCATATTGCTTAGTGGAGAATCTTTGACCCTTATCCCACCTTGTGCTTGACTTCCCCATCCTTATATTATACTAAGGAATAAGCCTCGATCTCTTCTTCATTGTTACTTTATGGCAAGTGTTGACTTAATGCCTAATATTTTGCATCCAAATGATAAAAGCAAGCAACTACTTATGGAATTTGGTTGTAAACTAAGATATAACCATCTTGCAAAAAGGCTCTGCTTCAAGGCCACTTTTAAGATTCTATATCAATAGAATGATCCAAACTAAAATAAATTGTTTAGAAAACCAGCAAAAACATTTTAATTAGGTTTACAGGACATAATGAAATCTCTTTGTTGAAATCTGTGTGTAGTGGAGCCAGGTTTACGCTGTTCCGTGGTCCATTCTCGCTGTTAAATTGCCTGCTGGAGCCAATCTTTGCCATGTTGCCTCATAAACTTTTACAGTAAATATCCCACTATTGGACACTGGGGTGGAGAGTGATGGAAGGGAATGTAATTGTTTTAGTTTTAAATTTACTCTTGTCTAAATTTGCCTTTGACATATGGCACAAGGAGAGTCTGTAAGTCGTGAAGGCATTCACCCCTCTCGAGGCTGGACTGTGTTTAAACCATTCCAGACAGATGAAGGAAGCGCCCCTTAGGAAAGGAAAGCGGTAATCCCACAGCCTCTCTTAGTAACTCATCCCGTGTTTGACAAGTCTTGCCACCAGTGTCTTTGTAGTTGGTCCATGTCTCATCTGCAGCAATTTCCTCCTCCCCCGACCCCCTCTCTGGTTACATCATTAATGGAGATTGGAACCAGCTGCCTCTTCTTCTGCATAAGAGGCTTTTATAGATATGAAAATGATTATTCTGTTTCTCAACTACTTTGCTGAACAATACTTTCCTCTAGGTTTGCCCCATAAATTTTATTTTTCAGATCCTTTAATTGTCTTTTTGATATTTCTCTGAATCCTTAGTAAGCTTACCACATTGCTGTGAAATTGTGGGATTCTAGTATTCATGGAACTCAAATACGTTTCTAAACATATTTGAGATTAGTAGAAGCATTGCTCATTCTTATACAATATTCATTACAAAAATCATCATCAAATCACCTCCTAAATCTTCATGGTTTTGCTGACAGAAAGCAAAAACCATCACCCTCACTACTTTCCACAGAGCTATAAGCTCTCAGAAAATCATCCTCTCTTTGAGAGATTTTTAATCTACATG
>NW_012141302.1:829914-834424 GCF_000956105.1 Propithecus coquereli | reverse complement strand
AGAGATTTTTTTTAATGACTGATAATTTTAGTCAAAATACTTGGGAAGGCCTTGGCTAACTTTTCACTTGTCTGACTCTTCTAGTGATAATAGGATTTAAAAAATACTGTAGGGAAGTGGTTCCCAGACCAGCAAGATCACCTGGAAACTTCTTTGACGTGCAAATTCTCAGGCTGGCTAAAGTTTGAGAAAGTTAGAGAACCTCTTCATCGGGATCACTTGAGGTACTTGTTTAAACAAAAATCATTGCCCCTCTCTGAAGAGTTGCTGATTTAGTAGGCGTGGGGTGGGGCTTGGGAATATGCCATTATTGGAGAAAAAGTTTTCTTAACAAATAGTTTCCACCCAGAGATTGGTAAATGTGTTAGTAGAAGTTTTTTTGGACTAGTGAAAGAGTGTATGTTTCATATAATCCTTAGGAGGACACTGTCCAGACAGTTGGATTGTCTGTATCAAAATACAAAGATTCTAAATTTGGCAAGATTTCTCATTTCTAATGTTATTTGCTTTGGGATGGTGAAGTCTTAAGAAATCTTTTATAAATTAGTCCAGAAATAACTTCAAGAGCTTAGAGTTTGTTTCAAATTTTAAAAGAAAAATCAAGTAAGACCGTGTAGTTTATACATGTAAATAGTCATTACTGCAATCAACGGAATCTGCAAAAGTCATTTCTGATGAGTATAAAGTCAACAATTGAGTTCATATTTCAGTGCTATTTGAGAATCTTCTACCTTTAAAGTCAAACATGGCAGTATCCCTAGACAAAGATGAAGTAAAATGGAAAATGCTTGATATACATCTTATGGGATTATTTCCCAGTTCTGTAGAGTTTCTGTGCTGCTCACAGGCCCAGTGATTGCCATCCATGTGCATTTACTAGCACAGATGCACCACGCTGCTGAAATGACTCTTTGGAAAAAACATCAGTGAACCCATTAAGACATTGGGTATCACCATTGAACCCTGTTACTGAATTGCTCTAACATCGGTGTAGACGCAAGATTTATGTTTTGGAGTCCTTGAGAGCAGCCATGACACACACTTTCCTCCCTTTCCTAATTTAATTACTGTCACCACCTATCATGATCAGCCATTACCCCAGATTCCAGAATGTGGAAAGTCGTTGGAGCTAGAGCACTGGAGCCAAGTAAAACACCTGCAAGGGATTTCAAAAGCGATTACAGTTTAGTTGCTGTATTTTCAGTGAGAGACACAGATGACAAAGCAAGGAAGCATCTGCCTTCGGTTCTTCCAGCTCTGTGCAACATCGTGCCATGCATCCGCTGCTTGACTGCCATCAATCACACTTCCTCAGAGCACAGCTCTAGTCATGCACACATACATTCATTCAACAAACACTCATGCCTGATAAACATTTACTCAAGAAATAAGGTCAATGTCTGTTAGCAACAGTTTTTTGAGCAGATGTTGTTTTCGGAACTTAGTAGTCATTGCATGGATGACAAGAATATAACGTATTTTTACTCTAACACCTGACAATTGTATGATTTTCCTCCAGTTCTTAAGGAGGTTTCACAATATTTTATGTTCCTAGTTCCAGTCCTTGGATTAGACCAGAAAGAAATTATCCCCACAGTGAAGCAATGGAAATCTGCCTTGAGTGATTTGCCCAGCATCTAGAGCTAGTAAGTAGCAGGGTGGGCAGTCATATGCAGGTTTTTAACTCTCAAGTTCAGCATGTAGCAAATAAATAACAAAAGCAATGCTGCTGGGGTTCATTATTATCACTTTCTAGAATATTGAGTAAAACTTTTGCATTTTTCCAGATCTAATCTTTGCAAATGAGAATAGGTTTTTGTTCTTTCCAATTCCTTCCCCGAGATACAGTGGGCTGTAGCTTTAAGAATGGAGGTGAGAGAAGCCCAGCTGTGGTGTCCAAAGTTCAGGCACATTACACATGTTCTGGCCTGAGGCTGTGGGTGGTTGGAGAACTGTCGCCATTCAATGGATGCTTCCTTTCATGGGCCCACCAGTGGTCTCTACTAGTCCCAGCTGGGCCAATCCTGGCCCAGGTAGCCTAATGGAAATGTGCTGTTTCTATGAAACTATGTGGCCTCTTGTAAAACTTGCCATAAATGCTGTTCCCTCCTTCCTTAGATAGTGAAAATGGCTGTTTCTAGCTGGAAAGGAAAAGAAAACGCCTTGTAAGAATAGGGGCACAATACATATTCCATACAGCGGTATGGCTGTTGGTTTTGCTGCAGGGGACTCTGAGAAGCTTCCTTCAGATTCCTTAAATTCCATAGTTAGCTTCACATAAGCTAAAGTAAAACTAGACAAACAAAGAAAGTGTATTCAATTTTAGCTAGGACTATAAAGTAAAACAAAAATAAACAGAATAGGATTGAAGCTTTCCCTTGAGGTGCCTGCAAGTCTTGCACCAAGCCCACTGTTATAAATAAAGTTATATTTGTGCCTGTGATGTAGCTAGGTTATATTTCTAAACATTTCTTGTATATAGCTGGTAGGAGATGTCATTGAATATTTATTTTTAAGAAGTTTTAGTTTTCACACCAAATGTACTGACCATGAAACCTGCTAGACACTAAAGTCTTATTTTTAGCAAAAGAAAAAAAAAAAGCCAAAAAAGTGTTTACTGTGCTGCAGAAATGTAGATTGCTCTTCTCAGGTCCTGACGAGTTATGCTCAAAGCTTCCTTTTCCAGATAGACAGTGATGTGGTGTTCGTGATCAGGACATAAAGTAGAAATTCTTCTACTTAGTTTGAGCAGAAATGGATTTATTACGGGGTTGTAAGTGGCTTACAGAATCATTGGGAAGGTTGAAGATTGAGTTTTCAAGAATTACTTTAAGAGCCCAAAGGCCACCAAATAGCTACTGAATTGGGAAGCTGCTGGTGCCACAGTCAAGTGGCCTTGTCACAGCCAGGAGGCCAGCATGACCAGGAAGCCCTTGAGCAATATCAATACATCTGACAGAGTAGCCTCGGCCAGAGCCAGAGCCCGAGCTACAGAGGACTCTGGGAAATGTGATTGTTTAGCTTTGCAGCATAGAACTCAGTAACTTGCATCCATCACATTGTACTTATGTGCTTCCCTAGCGTGGACACTCAGAATGCTCATTTTCTGCTACCACAAAGCTGCAATGAGGATTCTTCTGGACTGTGTGATATTTCTTTTGGGTTATATACCCAGGGGTGGGATAGTAGGGTCATAGGGTATACAGACACTTTTTTTTTTTGACCAAGTGCTGCCAGAATGTTGCTCTCCAGAATGGCTCCATTAGTCTAACTCTCAAAAGTTTAATGTAAAAATAATTTTATATTTGTATATACTATCATCATAAAATATGAACAGTTTCATTCTACTTTTAAGGAAGAGTTAATTTATATGTAAAAGCCAGCAGCAGATTTTTTTATTTCTTAAATATTATGTCCGAAACAGTATAATTAAATAGAAGATAAATCAGTAGACTAACCAAGTACTGTCTTAAAATGATTTTCTTTTATAAAAATGGGCCATAGCAGGGTGAGTAGAGAGAGCACTGCAGGCTCCTGTGTCAGAAAGAAGCTCACCTCCCGCATGTGCGAGGCTGGGCAAGCTCCTTAGGCTCCCCCTTTGAGCCATATTTTGCGTATCGGTTAACATGGGAATAATGATAATAATGACGTCATACTGTTGCCAAACTGAAGTTAGTGGGTGTGAAGTCATCAGGATAATGCCCGACACGGAGCCCTTCTGCAGGAAATGTTAGTGATTGTTCCGATGAGCACCTGCGGATAAATCCACAGCCATATGAATGAATTTTGTGGCCGAGACCTATCGTCTATTAACAATAACCAAGTTTCCTCTGGCTGGGCCCTGCTAGGGGCTAGAAGAGAAACAGAGTTAAAGACAAGACAAAATTTTCCTTATTGTTCTCTTGAGGAACTCAGAATGTAAAGGAGAGAGAACACACACACTCTTTTTTTTTTTAACTTCAAGGATGACCATAGAAAAACACACGGGGAGAGCAGAGTGTGGCAGCAGCAGTGTCGCTGCAGTGCGGGCCTCCCGTCTCGGAGCGGAGCTCGCAGGCCTGACCGTGCACCAGCCCTTCCCCACATTGGTTCATACGTAGCTATGTCGTGACCTTCTCCAGTCTTCCCTCTCTGGGTTAGCTGCCGTTTCCCGTAACCGCCTACGTTTCCTTTTAACAAAGCTTAACGTACTATACTGTAACCTTCATTTTTATCCTATGAATGACTAAACAGATTTGTTCAGTTATTTGGCCATACCCGTGCCTGTTCTTGCTTTCTGGAAGGTTTTGAGAATTTAAGATGGCATTTTCGCATGATTACTATATCAGTTTGGGTGCAGTGAAGAAGTAGAAACCCACACTAGCTGCTTGAACACAGTGAGTGTAATAATACAGAGATTTGTTAACTAGGTCACTGGAAAGGCAAGAAGAGAACACTGCTCTATCTCAGGAGGCAGCCACCACCCTTACCTAAGGCTCAGGGCAAAAGCAGAGGTTGAAATTACTAAAGG
>NW_012141302.1:822257-822594 GCF_000956105.1 Propithecus coquereli | reverse complement strand
GTCTCCCTCCTCCCCCAAGTAACTAACAGATTTATCCTTCCAGTCCTTTTCCCTGGATATATAATCATATTCAAGTATGTATTTAAAAGCTTGTCATTGCTTGTTCTAGAGAAAATAATACAGTCTTCTGTGCATCTTGCTCTTTCACTAAACAAGTCTTTATAGAAATTTCTGCTAGGCAACCTGTAGAGATTTAACTTCTTTATTTTCATGGGTACATAATGGTATGGATGGAACACTATTAAGTCAACCAGTTCCCCATGTGTGTTTGTAGCAGTCTTAGTTTCTATATCAGGTTAGCTCTTCAGAATGTGGTTCTATTGTCATTACTATGTCA
>NW_012141302.1:766901-820807 GCF_000956105.1 Propithecus coquereli | reverse complement strand
TCTAGAGAAGCTCATTTTCTAGAAGAGTTCATAGGAAGCGTTGATGGGAACAATATTCACTCAATTCCTACATGTTTACAACAGGTTTTCTGTGGTCTTTAAAGGTCAGTTTGACTAGATATAAAATACTTGCCTCACATTTTCTTTTCTTGAGCCACTCGGATACATTATTCAACTGTCTTCTGGCATAAAACATTGCTGTCGTAACGTGCGACATCAATCTGACTTTTTTCCCCTTGTAAGTGACTTGGTTTGTTTGCCTGGATCCCTGCAGCCTTTTCTTTCTTAACTCTGTGATAGTTTTACTAGATAATGCTTTGACGTTTGATTGTCTGGTTTAATGTTTTCCAGCTTCAAGTTTTATTTTATTTTAGGGAATTTCATTGAGTTACAGCTCTTCTGGTGACTTCTATCGTATGTATGCTGAGGCTTCTTTGCCGGTCTTCAGTATCTACCATTTTCTTTCAGATCCTTTTAATCTTTTTTTCTTTATTTATTTCCATTTTGCTTTTAAAACTTTCTGTCTTTTCATCTCCTATTTCTTTTATGGCATAATTATTTGCTCTTATGTTCCTTCCAGTTTGGCTTAATTTCCGACATGCCTTACTATTAGTTCTAATTTTTCTGTTTTGTCAGCTCTCTTTTTCCCAATCATCTCATTTCTGAGACTTGAAAAATTATCATTCATGGGTACACTGTACTTACATAGCTTCTATAAGTCTCTTAAATTATTTTAGCTTGCTTTAAAATATTGTATGTTTATATTTGAACATGAATTTCTGGATGCCTTTGTTGCTCATAGTAATATTGTTCTGCTTTTAATTTACTTTTTGCTTATAATAACTTTACAGGGAATTCAGTTACAGTCCTATTTGTTGCTAGTGTTTAAGTGAGACGTATTTTCCTGAGTTCCTCGGGAGAGTGGACAAGAAGTCGGTATTGTTTGCCTAGTTTCATTAACTCCAGGGCTCTCTTTTGTTATCATGACATGCTTAAAAAACTATAACCTGGTGCTTTCTGAGATCTGTCTTCTCCACTGCCTCACTTTTCCCCTCTCCCCACTCTGCTCTCGCTGCATCCACTGTTGGGGTATTCATCGCTACAGCAGCTCATTCATTCTTTTAGGATGTCCTATGGACAGAGGTCTCGTCCTGCTGACTCAGCCGATGCAGGCTCTTGGTGGAGCTGTAGTTTCCCTCAAGGTCTAGCTGTGACTCTCATTTGAAACTGGATTTGAGTGGTCAATCCTCTAGCTCTCTGCTACAGGGTCATTTTGTAGCCCTTTGTAGCCCTGCAGGGCCCTTTGTCTGCTTTGACCTGTTCTTATTGCTCCTGGGATCCGGGTGTTTCTCTTGATGTACATCCCCCCATCCCCATATCTGTGTTTTAACTCGGCTGGGGTTAGGGATAGAGCCCTTTCAGAAATAACTCCCTGTCTCTAACTCACTCTCTCTGTTCTGACCATTTTGGCATTTTTGGTTTTTGTTCTGTTTTGGTTTTTTTGGTGGGAATATTGTATCTTGCATCTTTTTCTATTCTCAATGCTCCAGATTCTCAAACTTTGAGCTCCACACATACTTGGTATTTCAAAAGGCCTGGTTCTTGCCATAGAAAGTCTAATTTTTATACTTTAACTTTCCCGTGAATATTCCTGCTAGGCATTTCATAATAATATTTAGAAATTTGTCCGTCTTATTTTCTTCCTGCTGTATCTCCCTTCCCTCAACAGCAGCACATATGAAAAGCTGTCATTGTTATTGCCTAAGTGCTTGGGGAGAGGGTAATGAATACAAAGAAGTGTGTCCATGGAAGTTATAAAAGAAAATTGCCCCAAACTTGATCTGGGACAGCACTTTTGTATGATGTAATTCACAACCCCTTTCCAGGGGGGAAATAGTGTTCCTGATAAAATATTTAAGCAATTTCCTGAGGAACTTTAATGGGCTTAAGACTTGTTCTGGGAATCCAGTCGCCTAGCTACTCAGCTGATGTCTCTCAAGAATTTAATATCCCTTAACCAACCACTCTTTTCTTTTTTATTTGACTCTAACAATGATAATCTAACCAGAGGCAATTTTGTTCCCCGGGGATCATTTGCCAACGTCTGGGGGTGATTTTTGGTTGTCACAACTGGGGGTGGTGGTTCTACTGTTATCTAGTCGGTAGAGGCCAGAGATGCTGCTAAACATCCTGAAATGCACAGGACAGTCCCCAACAAATAAAGAATTACCAGGTCCAAGCCTGGCCTGGTGGCTCGTGCTTATAATCCTAGCGCTCAGGGAGGCCGAGGTAGGAGGATCGATTGAGCTCAGGAGTACGAGATAAGCCTGAGCAATAGGAGACCCCATCTCAATTAAATTAAAAAGTAATAAAATAAAAAAAAAATTACCGGGTCTAAAATGTCAAAAGTGCTGAGGTTGAGAGACATTGATCTAGCCATTCTCTTTTCCTATAAAATACCTTTCTGAACCATTGAATTGGTCTGCTACAGGCCTTTTTCCTTGAAGCAAGATTTAGTAAAATTTTGATATATTTCCATGACTAATTCATTTAAAGATTTTTGTTTGTTTTTTAAGCAGGGGATTGGGGGAGAAATCTCAGTTAATTCCTAAACATATTATCCTACTGTACAGGGTATCTGTCAGGCAGCTGAGACCTGATCTGCTATACATGTGTACAGAATTCCCAGGCCAGGCAGGAAACCTTTGCCTTAAACAAGGACTTGTGGTATCAGAGCTGATAATGAACTGGTACTGACCTGATTCACCACGCCAGTGCTGACTGTTGAGGTTAGGCCCAACAGCATGTTGTTTACTACTGTCTCCTAATTCAGCTTGGCCCACAACCCATCAACTCATCTCCTGTTTGTTGGAGTGCTTAAATTTATTTTTTATTCTGCTGCAACTGTTTCCACCAGCATTTCTCAATTGCCTACCACTTCCCCTATCACCAAGGGGAGTCTGCTTTGCTTACATCGCTTTTCTTTCCGACCAAATGTTGTACTTGCAGAAACTAGCCTTCTTTCCCTCTTCTGCCACCAGGAAGCGGGAATGGGAAGACCTGCTGGTGAGATGGGGCAGGAAGGCCGGGGAAGTACCAGTGCGCTCCCATCTGCCCGTGGGAGAATGCAGAGCACAGGAAAGGTGGATCCTGGAAAGGAAAAAGGACAGCTTTCTCTCTGAATTTTGCCAGATACTTAGGAGAGGAGTGTATGTACCAGAGCTCATTTTTGCAAGACAGATGGAGGTATTGGTGGTAATGCATGTGTTCACAAAATGGAGAAGGCAAGGAGAAAAAGAAAATTCTACAGGATTGTTTTGTTTGAAAGAGATTTGGAAGGCTTCTCCCCCTCATGCCTCGCCGCATTTTCATGTGAAGGAGGAAAGGTTTTTTAAAGACACAATTCACTTAGTGGAAACCCTTAGTGCCTGAAAACACAATATAGTTGCATTTCTAAAAAAAAAAAATAGGAAAACAACAGCCAAACATTCATATATTCAAGGTTATAGAAAGTTGACGTGGACTGAGAAAGAAATAACATATTTTCAAAATATTTTTCTTTAAAATGATGGCTTATATCTATCTTTGCTTTGCTTGAGGAAAATTGGGAACATTAGCGAGAGTATGATATTCTGAAAATATACATTCCATTAGACATCTTCTTCTACAATATTTTTTACTGAAAATTTTAGGCAGATTTCTAGGTATGTGAGATCCATATATCTTATAGTTTTATTTTTTTAGTAATACAGACTGCTGATTATTTTCCAAGCACTCCCAAAGCAGTAAGTGTGCAAATCCAGCCAAAATAGCATGTAATCATCTAAAAATTCTCCTGTGTCCCAGCCAGCGGGCTCCCCTTCAAGTCGCCTCTGATGCTCGTGCTTGCTTTTGGACTTACTTCCCTACACATTTCATTTTTTTTTTTTTCTGGAAATAAAAACCTTGGAATTTCTGTCCAATTTGGGCTCTATTCTTAAATCTTAGTTATCTGTCAGGAATTTTTTTTTTTTTTTAATTAGTAGCCCCGGTCCAAACTTCCAAGTCAACTCTGAAGGTGTTATTATGTATGACGACAGTGACATAGATTTCAGGGAGTTCTTTTTCCTATCATATTCCTTAAAGTGGAATGTGTTTTTACAAAAGGGAAATTAGGATATTTGAGTCCATGCATGTAAGCAAGGATAGTCACTTGATGAAAATGGAAGAATCGCCATTTATACCCTCTGAAATGTGGTATGATACCTGGCACTAGGAATACAAGGATGAATAAGAGAGTAGAATCCCTGCTCCCTGGATATTTCAGTCTAGGGGGTAAGATTTTATAAGAGAGTGTGCTATTATAAGGTAGTGTGACATGCGGTCTGATAGGGAGGTAGAGGGGTGATAGGCTTTAACTTGGGGGCACTGGAACTCTTTCCTGAGAGAAGAGGCATTTAAGCTGAAAACCGAATGACTTCCCTTTCAGTTTCTCCATCAGTGAAAATGAGGGAAGTGACGTGCCCAAGCGTCTATGGTTCAAAGCAGGACTTGGGCTAAAACCAGTAGATGTGTCTGTGCTTTTTGCCTGTGGGTGTGCACCTAAATTTTAATATGGACTTTTCTTATCTGGGAACTAAAAATTAACAAAGCTCCAGTATGTCAAAACACCCGTGGAAAAGTGGATAAGTGGTTTACCCTTTTTGAACGTTACACTCCACGCTGTGGTGTGTGTGTGCGGGGGCAGGTCTTAGCCTTCCTTCCTTTAGCTCAGCAGCAGGCTGAATAGACCTGGCTTCCTTCAACCCTCCTTTGAAGTGGGGGTGAGAGTTAAGCAAAATGGCTTTTTTAAAGTATCTAAAGTTAATGACTAGACAATTACATTTAGTCTTTGCTTTGAGGAAAAGAAGTAGAGTAGCCATGCTACCATTCCCAGTAGGAGATTCATGTATTTATATTAAGAAACACTTTCAGAAGTAAGCTCTGGGTACGCTTGGGCATGGCTCTCTCCAGGTGGCAGTCTTCAGCCCTGGCTGCACTTGACAAGTATTCAAAACTGTAGACACTCCGGGTCCGCACAAGCCTCATTCGCTCACAACTTCTAGGCATGAGGTCCTTTAAAAAGCTCCCCTGGTTATTTTAATGGGCCGCCAAGATTGAGATACACTATACCAGAGGGTAGTGTGCTAGGAAAATAGATTTTCACTTCACCTACATGCTCAGCCTCTCAAGAAGCATTTGGGATCGTGTTGATGTTGTTAGCAGTTACTTATATCTGTTGGACAGGCAAGCAGGGGGCAGCATCTGCAGACAGTAGGCAGTGCCACGTGGTCATAAAAACTGAGAATGGCCAAGGAGGGCCTCCTCAATGCACCCACTCGATTCCACCCTGTCTCCGCTCCCCGCAATAACATGGTGTATTCATGGAGATTTGGAAGCTTAGCCATGCTGCTGTATGTTCTTCACTATCCATGTATTCATGAGTAGTAAGCTTTCTCCTTTACATACGTTAAAGGAAGCTTTGTCCATCAGCACCTTTCTGTTAATTGCTTACTGCCAGCCTTATGATAATCCTGCAATTATACTTTACTCTTACAGAGAGAGCAAATATTTGAACCATTAGAACTGGGGCAGAATGAAATTGTCTTCCCTCCAACCATTATTTTACTTCTACTCCCCATCCCTGGAAGAGATGGGATCTTTGCCGAGAGTAAAAAATCAATTCTCTTAACACAATAATGTATTAATATTTTATTTTGAGAGGTAGCTAACAATAGCAAGAGGAAGACATGATTGTCCTTGAAAATTCTCCACCCTGAACAATCTGACTTCATTTCTCATGTGGGATTATACCTGCATGCCCCCCGGGCAACGTGGGCGTGAATGACAACAAAGAAGATTTTATGAAAGCAGCAGTGAGTGGTTAACCAAATGTTTGCAACAATTACTTCCTTTTTTATTAACATAAGTCTTAAAAACAACTGTAATCTTTAAAAAGTAACTTTAGTAATATATACTCATTGAAGAAAAATCAGAAAATACAAAGAGTTAAATAGGAGAAAATAAAAAACTCTTATAACCCAGAAAAAGAATGGGTAACATTCATCTGTGGGCTTCTAGGAGTGCCTCTGTAAGTGTGAATTTACACACACACACCTCCATGGCCTTCTGCACCAGGCCTTGCCCTATTTGAGATCAGCTCCGTTCCATCTGTCCTATAGGCAGGGGATGGGGCTGGAGTGACCACTGCAGACAGTGCTTCCTGTTTTCCCCCATTACGCTGTCATCTGGCTCTCATCGAGGTTTGACCAGTGGGAGGCCTTGGTGAGAGATTAGAGGGCCAGAGGAAGGGAGAAGCCAGGGTATTTCAATTTGAGGGACATCTCCAGCTTCCCTGTGACAGGACCATCCTCATTTCCAACAGCCAACTCAGCCTTTGGGCTTTGCTGTCGCCAACTTTCGCTTTGTCCCTCCAGCCTTTTCATTCTTGCTAATCTCTCATCTCATCTTCCTCTGATTTCTCAACTTTTCATCTCCTGCATATCCAATGTTCTGACTTAAATTCTTTCTATTTAAATGCTGGCATGGTTCCTGTGTTTCTGGCTGGACTTTGATTGATGCAGGTTCATAGCGATATACAAAGAAAGGTTTTGTTATTTTTTATATTTTTAGAGATGGGGTCTCACTGTGTTGCCCAGGCTTGAGTGCAGTAGCTACACAAAAGCATAATCATAGCTCACTGCAGCCTCCAACTCCTGGGCTCAAGTGATCCTCCTGCTTCAGCCTTTGGAGTAGCTGGGACTATAGGCACATACTACCGTGCCTAGCAAAAGAAAATTTTGCATTTACCTAGGAGATATCAAAACTGAATGTTGCATTTCTTCACAACTAGCTCTATCTGGTTGAAGTTGATTAAGGACTGTGAACTTCGACACTTACTGGAACTAACTGAAGCTCTAATCAATGAGGTGCAGGGCTTCTGTACAGACCAATGGAGTCATTCCGTCATATCCAGAGGAGTAATTTTCAAAGCTTACTCAGCTTAACTACCACGAACATTTACTGTTTGGCAATCTTAATTGAGATTCAAGCTGCAGAGAAAATAAGGACAGAAGAGGTAAATAAAAAATAAATAATAGTGGATAGCTTCAGTGGCCTTTTCATCATCTATATCCCCCTCCTCCCTTTTGTTCAGGTGTCCAACCCTGCCCAACTCAGTCCACGTGTCTCAGGGTGAGCTGATCCAACCCAAACTCCAGGGGCTGGCAGGCCTATGGGTAAGCCTAGCCCCCTTGTCAGGGATTGATTCAGGAATTGTCCTATGACCCATTTTGTGCCAATAAACATTAAAGAGTGGTTTGCTAGAGATTATGAAAAAAGTGCATCCTTCATTTTTTGGGAGATTTTTGTCATCTTCCTCTTGATGTTGTTGTCAGCCAATTTGTGACCCAGAAGTGCTACAGTCATTTCTTTTCTTTTTCTTTTTCCTTCTTTATTTTTTTTATTTTTAGTTTTTTTGGAGATGGGGTCTTGCAGTCTCACGCTGTTGCCTGGGCTGCTAGAGTGCAGTGGTGTCAACAGCTCACTGAAACCTCAAACTCCTGGGCTCAAGCAATCCTCCTGCCTCAGCCTCCCAAGTAGCTGGGACTACAGGCACATGCCATTAAGCCTGGCTAAGTTTTGTGTTTTTTGTAGAGATAGGGTCTTGCTAGGCTTCTCAGGCTTGTTTCCAACCCCTGGCCTCAACGGATCCTCCCATCTGGGCCTCCCAAAGTTCTGGGATTACAGGCATGAGGTACTGCTCCTGGCCAACTGCAGTCATTTCATATCAGGCATAAGAAGGAAGCCACACACACTAGAGGTAAGAACAGCAGGGACCTGGAGCCAGAGCCGCAGATGATATCAACTCTGAAACCTGCTCAATCTTCTAAACTTCCAGTTATTTAAGCCAAGGAAATTCCTTATTTTTGAAGGCAGGTTGAGGTAGGTTTTCTGTTACCTCTAGCATAAAGCACCCTAATTTGTACAGCAAATTCACAATAAGTACTGTAAGTGTTCTGAGTCTAATGGTTTTTTTAAAAAAAAGGAAAAAAATAAAAGGAAAAAGAAGGGAAAAACCACCTAAGTGATTGTGTGGCAACCAATTTCAAAATATTATTTTTACATCTGACCAATCACCTGACAAAACAGCTAGAGACACCTTGATTATTTTGGAAAGAAATTTTTTTAAAAAGTAGTTCTGATGTAAATATTTATGGATATTTTTATGTTAACAATTAAGATGAAAGTGAAACAGCTACAATATATATTGGAACTTCACTGGTTCATCAATGAGATGAAAGATTTATTTGCTGAATTGGAAGCTATTAATAGTTTTAGAATACTGGAATAATATTTCCTCAACTTTTTGTTCTCTTCCTGATATAATGGCTACAATATATTACAACATGCTTTTAAATGTGAGGTGCATTAATATTTTCTCCATCACTTTAAGTCTAGATGACAGGTCAACAAACCATAGCCTGAGGGTCAAATCTGGCTGTCATCTCTTTTTGTGAATAAGGTTTTATTAAAACATAGCTATGTTGTTCATTTACATATTATCTATGGCTGCTTTTTCACTACAGCAGTAACAGTGAGTAGTCGTGACGGAGACCGTATGGCCTGCTAAGCCTAAAATATTTATTATCTGACCTTTTTAAATGTTTGCCAACCCCTGGTCTAGATGATCAACAAAAAACAGTAAATCAAGCCCTTATTTGTAGGATTTGCTGGTTTCTGTGGTGTAAATACCATCATCATGGCTGATTTCAAGCTACCAACACGATGTCCCTGAATTCGAGGCTAGAAAAAGATGTACACTATTTTACAGTATTTCTACCATGTAGATATAATGGATATAAATAACCCCAAGAGAATAGATAATAGTAAATTGTAATAAAATATTAGGAAGTGATGAGTTTTGAATATTTATAGTCATTAATTTGTAATATTTAATATCATTTCGTTGTAAGATTATATAATCTAATTTTTAATTATGGCTGTGTTTAAAAACTGACTTGCAAAATTCCTGAAAATTTAACAATCAGGTCTTACAAGCTGATACAATCTTACAGCTGATATGATCTTGCAGCGCCAACACAGCACTGTTTATGCTACATATTGTAGTGAATGGAGTAGACTCTGCTGGTTGCCTTTCTGCATCCATTCCCCACTCCTGTCAGCTATCTCGAGGGCTGTAGGAGGTTGACTGTCCTATAGCACAGAGATCTACAGATAGTACTTGCTCAGTCAGTGAATGACTGCAGAACAGCTGCAGTGATTCTGGTCCATAGAACACTTGCCCATGTGTCTGAGGGATTCTATAAGCTGGCACTTATCTTCTGATTTATTGCACGTGTTACTTTGGCCATTACAGTTTCATGTAAGCCTAAGCACGAGATACTCTCTCACAAGTAGCAATTGTAATGACTGCATTTATTTTTCTTCAGAAAAGTGAGGAAAATGGCTGAATTCATTTGCTATCCATTCGTGATTAGAAACAAGTTAAGTGCATGTAGAAGAAAATCTAGGTCCAAATGATCTAATGTCCATATTTTTCACGCCTTGAATTGCCTTTGAGAGAACCTCTACATGGCATGTGCAGTTGGATGCTTTAAGAATCAACATATCTATTCCACAATGTCTATATGCTTCAAAACGTCAGGTTGTGTGCCATACAAGCATACATTATCTGTCAATTTAAAAGAAATTTAGAAAAAGAATCAACCTATCAAAAGGAGAATTGGTGAACAATTTCTAAGGTAAATTTATGTAAATATACAGGTCATTCACAGTGTTTGTAGGATTCCTAGCTGAGCAGAAAGCATCTTCCAAAACATACCACCTCTAAACCAGCACTCTCAGATTGGGAGTCTGAGGCAAGTCGCCTCCCCCCCACCTCCAGGTTGAGCTGTGGAGGAATCTCTGAACATTGAAGTGGAACTGAGTTGCCATGGAACCCACGGGTTCCCCAAATCTCTTCGTACGTGGGGAGGGAGATCTACTAAGCTGATATCTCTGTGGGTACTGCCAAAGAATCTGTACCCCAGCTGACTCTCAGAAGCTGTCAGATTGGAAGCCACTGCAGTCTTGTTTTTTTACAGACAGGAAATCAAGATTTGATAGTCTTAGTGACTTAATGGGAGGCTACCTCTCTAGTTAGCAGAAGGCAGCAGGCACATCTCCTGACTTCCAGGTTAGTGTCCTTCCACTGTTACATGCCAGGAGCCCCTCCCTGCCCTGTTGTCCCTTCCCATGAGGACTGGCTGACACTGGTTAAATCTGGGACTTTGGGGAAAGTCAGAGAAACACTTGTTTTTAATTCCAGCTTTGTCTTTTTATTTTTTGTTGTTTTTATTTATTTTTTTAAGCTTTGTCTTTTTAAAAGGCAGTCACTTTAACATCAGCCTTTCAATTTTCCAAGTGCTTTTATTTTACTATTTCATCTCTATGATTTAATACTTTTCTAGACAAAAATTTATTATAAATATTCTCTTGCTGCTTTCTGAATAAATAATTAGACACTCTTTAGCTGCCTGTGAGCCATGATGTAGCAGATGTAGTCCAACATGAGTTATAGAGATTTGTTTATGATTTAAGACAAGAATATCATTGTGAAGCTATACAAGTAGCTTGCTGTCACTGGAGAGAGATCATCCCAGTATTTCTCACCTGCTTCGGAATCACGGGGTGGGGGTGTGAGGGGTGCTTGTTAAATTTCAGATTCCTGGGCCCTGGCCCAGGATCACTCAATCGGAACCTGTGGTATGTAGGACACATGAACTTTTAGCAAGCTTCTTTGATTAAATAAGAAGAAAACATGGTGACCTGCATGACATTGAGCAAGGTCCTCTTTGGGTCTCATTTGCAAAGTGATGGGCTTTAGTCCTGTGATTTCATGAAACACATTAAGACTGATTTTCTTCTTGTAGTGCAGGAGACTAATGTGAAGGAGGCATGAGCAATAATTTTGCCTTTAACTCTGCTGTTTGTTTAAAAATACATGCACACACCCCTTTGCGCTGCAAGCGTTCTAACACATGCTCTTCTCTTGCCATGCTTTTTTGGCAATGGCAGGCATTCGTGGCAGGACTACTGTTTATACACAGCCTCTTGGGCGTCAAATGGAGCATCATTGAATCCAGATATGTTCTGGATGAGTGCGTTTACCCTGCACTTGCTGCATTAGCTGGGGGAATAGCAGGGAGGCTCTGTAGGCTGAGTTAAAGATGGAGTGTGCTACCTGGTGGGTGCTGTGCAGGTTGCTCTCAAAGTAGTCACATTGGACTGCTCCTCTCCGTGCAGGTGGCCTGCTTCACTTGAGGACATCAGGTGTAGATTTTTACAAAAGGCTTTTGCTGCCAAGGATGAGTCAGATTGGTGACATGGGAAATAAACAACACTGAGACTCTCACCCAGCTTGTGTTTACTGACCCATTTCCACTCTTTTTTTCCTACAGGAACTCCACAAAATGCTCGGTAGCCAAGAGTTTGGTGGTTTCTATAAATACTTTAAGATCAGAAAGAGTAGAAAGCAATCCATAAATTAATGTCATGGTGGCTGAAAAATAAGAATTGGACTACACAAGGACAAACATTACATTCCCATTGTAACATTTCCGAATAGATAAATTTGCCTTTTTAATGTCTTTTGTAGGAGAATGTGGGTCATCTTGCCAGACTATCCTTCACAAGGTACTTAATTTTTATGTTTCACTACTTGCTTGCTTAGGACTGTACAATCTATTCTCCTTCTCCTGCTGTTTCCAGGACGTGTTAGCAAAAACACCTTAACTCAAACGTGACAAAACCTCTTTGCCTGCCTGTCAACGGAAAATCAGTTGCAACAAGGAAAGCATGTGGTGGAGGAAGGCAGGAAAGAACTTGGAGTCCTGGGTTGCTCTTAAATTACTGCCAGCTTGCACTCAAACTTTTCCAGATACAGCCCGTGGAAAGGACGTGGTTGTGTGTCTTTGCAGATGAGCGTTGCACAGCAGTCTCCATGCACCGAGACGGCCTCCGTGCAGAGGGAAGTCAAGTCCAGGCGTGGTGGGAACCAGGCCACCGCCCCTCTCTGCTCACTTTAATATTTCTCAATTCCCTTTTCACTAAGAGTCTGAGACCTCAAGATTAAGTAAGATGGAATGAATTCTGAGATCCTAAAGAAAAAGAACTTTCCAAGTAGTGTTAAAATTAGAAATGATTTCTAAACAATAATCTCTAAAACAAACTAGGTGCCTTAGTTCCCAAGGGCTGCCATCACAAAATACCACAGACTGGATGGCTTAAACAACATTTATTCTCTCACAGTTTGGAGGCTAGAAGTTAAACATCAAGGTGTCAGGTTTGGTTTCTCCTGAGGCCTCTCTCCTTGCCTTCAGACAGCCACCTTCTCACCGCGTCCTCACATGGTCTTTCTCTGTGCACCCACCTGCGGTGTCTGTGTGTGTATGTGTCCTAATCTCCTCCTCTTATGAGGACACCAGGCAGACCCATTATAGCCCACCCTATCACACCCTCATTTTAACTTAATCACCTTTTAAGGGTCCCATTTCCAAACACCTTCACATTCCGAGGTACTGGGGGTTAGGGCTTCAACATATGAATCTTGGGGGACACAAGTCAGCCCATAACACTAAGTAACACTAACCCAGATTACTAGAAGTCCACGAAAGAGATTAGCCCAGGAATGATTTTAATTTTCTAATAATACTTGTGAATTGTTTTTTGGTTTTGCTAATGAGCCAAAGCTACAGGATTACCTGTAATAAGCCTATTTAAAAAAAATGTCTTACTCTAGTTTTGTGGGCTGGGCTGTATCTGTTGACAAATACCAACCTAACCACCTTTATTCAGTTTTTTTCCTTCTCCCAGCTGTCTTAAACAGAGCAACTGCTGAGTGACTCCTTGAATCTAGGAAGTGTCCTTTCACCTCAGCTCAGCCTCCTTTCCTGTGATCACATCTTTGACCTTATGATTTCATGTCTGAAACCTTGACTCCTACCATCCATGAGTCTACTTGAGCCATCCCATCTGGCAATTCTTTGACCCCATGGAGACCTTTAGCCCATCGGCCTGACCACTGTCTCATTGTTAACCACCCCCCATCCCCATCGTGTCCTCTCTTCCCGTCTTACTTTGATTTTCAGGTCCGTCACTATAATTACCTTCACCTTGTTTAGCTCCCTGCCTCTCTCTCTTTCTCTCTCTCTTCCTCTCTCCCTCCAGGGTTGGCAGAGTAACAATCTAGGTAAAACCAAGCTATCTACTTCCTCCATGCCTTTCCCCCGCCATCAGCTATAGGAAAATACAACTCTTTTGACTGTTCCCACTTCCGAATCACAGCATGTGGTAGACATACTCGTCCAAACGTTCTGTGTCAAAGGTGCCCGTGTCCTGCTCCTTAGAACCTATGAATGTGAGACTTTGCAGATGTGATTAAATGAAGGCTCTTGAGATGGGGATGATTAGCCTGGATAATGCAGTAAACCCGATGTAACCACAGAGTCTTGATAAGAGGGAGGTAGGAGATTCAGATTCAGGCTTTGAAGAAGAAGAAAGGGATTATGATCAAGGAATGTAGGTGGCCTCTGGAAGATGGAAAAAGCAGTTCCTTGATTTTCTTTATGGTTTTACCACCTGTGCAAACTGTGATGATGTATCAAATTCACCTGAGATAGTCCCAATTTAAGCCTGTTGTTTCCGAATAATTATTAGAAGTGCTCCTTTTCACTGTCAAATATCATCTTATTTTGGGTGATCTAAATTATGTGGACACAGAACCTAGGTATGGATCCCTACACGGCATGTTATTTAGTTTTGAAACTGAGTGGAAAAGTAGAAACCTAGTTTTGTAAGAAAAGGGCGTTATTGCAATAGTTAGACGAAGGCTCCCAGAAAGCATCTGGGTTATGATTTGGCTTCAGAGTGTCTGAAAGTTTATAAGAGCTTCTTTTGGAAAAGTCAGTGGGCAAAGCAGTGAATTAGTCTTGAGAAACATGGGCTCACCACACATAGTTTAGGCATTTGTCAGGCCACACCGTAGGTCAGGTTTTTAATATCTTTAAATCTTCTTTTAAAATAATGTTTAATATTTACTGAGGAATAACATGCATACCATAAAAGGCATACGTCTTAAATGTACAACTTAAGGAATTTGAACATTCAATATACTGATGTGTCCACTACCCAGATCAAGATAGAGAACAGTTCTAGCCCCCAAAACTCCCTCATATCTCCCACTCAATAAATCTTTTCACAGATAACTATTATTCTGATCTTACCAGCAGCGGTTTGTTTTACCTGTTCTTGAAATTCAGATGAAAGAAATCAATATGCATTTTTCTGTCTAGCATCTGTTGCTTATGGATTATGTCTGTGAGATTCATCTAATTTGCCAAATGTATCATCAGTTCATTCTTTTTCCTGCTGTGCAGTAATCTATGACTACACCATAATATATTGATCCATTCTACTGTTGATGGACTTTTGTTTTTAGTGTTTTCCAGTCGTTTACTCTTATAAATGAATTGAGAACATTCAATTACAGTATCATGAGCAAATGTATAAAAATTCCAGTTGCTTTATAGCTTCATTTCTACTTCGTATTATCATTTTTAAAATTTCAACCATTCTGGTAGGTGTGAGACCATTATTTTTTTAACAGCAAAATTTCAAAAAGTTCAGGTAAATTAAAATGAAATTCACAAAAGCAATACTTTACAAGAAAATGAGTCCATCAGATGTTATTATTAGTCTTACTGTCAATTATTTTAAAATTCTATGATTTCAGAAATTTTGATAAAAATGTTAATGAGAATTATAAAGACACATTATTTGAAGGAAAACTTAGTTGGCTGAATTTTATCTGTAACTTACTCTCTTTTATAGGGTTATGTAAGTGCTATGGACTGAACTGTGTTCACACTAAATTAATATGTTGAAGCCCTACCCCACTATGGGACGGTATTTGGAGATGGGGCCTTTGGGACATAATTATATTTAGGTGAAGTTGTAAGGGTAGGAGCTTCATGATGGGATTAGTGGCCTTCTAAGATGAGACACCAGAGAGCTTCACTGTCTACATCCATGTGAGGACACAATGAGAAAGGAGGCAGTTGTCTACAAGTCTGAAAAGGAGATCTTACCAAGAACTAAATCTGCCCATACTTTGATCTTGAACTTCCCAGCCTCCAGAACTGTGGGAAATAAATATCTGTGGTTAAAGCCACCCAATCTTTGTACTTTTTTATAGAAACCTGAGAAGACTAGTATAGTTAGAAACTAATATTCTACCAACATGAATTTGTATAAGATGTTCCATAGAGAAATATATTTAGAATTATTTCTCATTTAACAGGTATGAGTCTCTCCAAAGGACACATCCTTCAGAGAAGTGTGAACAAACACAGAGTTTTCCAATTTCTTGATTACATTGAAATCTATTTGATCACAGACAAAAGGGTGACTCCGTAGTATTTGAAAGTAGGACAAGAGGAGGTAACAATACTGAGACTGATCTTTAGACCAAGGAGTGGGTCTCAGGGAAAGAAATGAGAGTTGACTGTAGAAGAAGAAATGCTAACGGTTTTAGAAAAGAAAAAGTTGGAGAAAAATTGAGAATTTTATTATTGTCTTGCAGAAAAATAATTTGGAAAAGTCTTGAGAATAAACTCAAGAAAGTTCACTAAGGCTGTGAGTTTAATGAAAAGAGACTATTTCTGTGTGATCAAATTACATTGTTACTATTTCAGTGAAAATTCTGAAATGGAAAAATAGGAAAGCAATCCTATTTGAGACATCAAGTGTTGAAGGCTGAATTGATCTCAAGAGGAATAACTATAGAAAATCATTCTGAAAAAGAATCTATTTTCTGAGTCATTAGGTGTACTGGGAGAGAGGGCCATTCCCTTGACTAGGAATAGAAGCAGGGGTAAATATAGGGAAAAGATGCAGAAAATAATTATATTATTTAAGTCAAGACAATTGTATTTAATTAATTGACTCAACGCACATTTGTAATCAATCTATCACATGCTAAGCATTGTGCTAGGTAATAGGGTATAAAGATGATTAATTCAGGTGCTTTAAGTTACTTGGCTATATACACTGCATTCCCTGACAAAACCTGCATTTGTCCTTAGAATTAGACAGGCCTAGGCATATTATGAAATACTTGTGAAGAAAGCTGATCAGGTATAGATTTGCATGAGTGATCAAATTGCTGAGGTTAACATTGATTGATTCTCAAGGGTACTGCTTCATATGTTCAAATAAGTAAAACATACACAAAATATCCTAGTGCATTGACTACTCATATCTTTCTATATTGATATTAGTCATGAAGGAGCAGAGAATTTTCTTTACATTGGTGAATTATCAGAGAGTGTGTTATTAGCACATTGCTGGTGCTAGGCACTGTTATGTTAAGGATCCCCAATTTTTCCATTATAGGCTTTTATATCTATATTGATTCGTGAAATTTAGTTACCTATTTTAAATGATTCATTAAACTAAATCCTCACTGAGCTCCTGCTCTTTTCTAGTTACTGTGTTGAGTGTCAGGGTACAAAGATCCATGAGAGGTGCCATTTCTGGAGGAGGTTGGAGTCTAGTGGTATTGGCAGTCCTGTGGGCAGATAATTACTGTTTGATATGATGAGTCCTTTGTAGAAATAAAAGTGCAAGTGGAACTGTCAAGGAGGGAGTGACCAGTTTTCAGAATATCAGAAAAGGATTTACAGAGGAGGAGGTATTTTGGTTTTAAATGAAAGTAATCTGGACAGGGTAATGGAACCACAGAGTTAGAAAGACAATGATACATCCAAAGAGCCCCATGGCATGGATTTCTAGGGATAGGGGAGGAGGCTGTTTGAAAACAGTTGTCAAAGATAATTGGACTGAGGTCAGCACATCCAGATGGGCAGGTAGAATATAGTACTTGCTTTTTTTTTTAGTATCTTTGCTAAAAATAAGCAAAACCTATACTCAGAGCTATCAAATAGCTCTGAGTATCAAATAATGAACATTTTTCAAGTGCCTAACCAACTATAGGAATTACTGAAAGTTTGATGTGAATTTTGGAAAATATTTATATTTAGTGACTTATTTTCACCTTTCTAGTGACCTTATTTAATTCTTACCTGCTGGATATGTAAATAAATTTATGGGAAGAACATGAATTATATTATAGACACATGCTTAGACTCAGAGAGGCAGAATTGCATCCACATTTCAATTCAAAATAGGAGAAGGTGTACTTTTAAATCTGTTTGTTTACATTAAATTTAATAAGTGTTTATCAATTCCCACTGATGTATAAAATACATTCTATAAAAATTCAGAGATAGTCTCATTTTTAGTTTAGTTGGAATAAAAAGTAAGAACCAAGTGTTTCATGTCTAAGAAAAGAAAAGCAATAATGAAAACATAAAGTCCTCATTAGGCCACAAGGTATAAGGAATCTAAGATGGGTTGGTGTTGGTCATGAATTAACTGTCAATCACTCAGTTTTTTTTTGTTTTAATCTGAGAATGTATTAATTTATCCTTCATTTTTGAAGAATAGTTTTGTTGGCTATAAATTCTCAGTTGACAGATTTTTTTTTTCTTTCAGCACTTTGACTATGTCACCCCACTGCCTTCTGGCCTCAATGATTTTTGATTAAAAATCAGCTGTCAATCTTATTGAGAATCCCTTGTGTATCATAAGTTACTTTTCTCTTGCTGCTTTCAACATTCTCTTTTGGTCTTTTGACAATTTTAAGTATTGTTGGAAGAAAAACTTTAGACAAAAATTAAACGAATTTAATTAAGCAAGGAATGGTTCCTGAACCAGGCAGCTGATGAGAACCAGAAGAGGTTCAGAGAGCTCTACTCTGCCATGTAAGCAGGGAGTATTTATCGATAGGAAAGAGAAGTATAGAAACAGCTTGACTAGTTAGAGCTCGGCATTTGTCTTATATGAACATGGTTTGAGCCTTAGGTGGTCTGTGATTGGCTAAAGCTTGGCTGCTGTTATTGGCTAAGACTCAGATAGTTGTTGTTACAAAAAATATACTCCTAAGTTAGGGTTTCAGTTTGTTTAAGTACTAAGTTAGGATGTGGTTTCTTATGTAGGGACTCGTGGTATGGAGGCAGCCTCAAGCCAAATTTAGTTTAATTTGACAGTATTATGTGTCTAGGTGTGGTTCTTATTGAGTTTATTCTACTTGGGAGCTGTTAAGCTTCTTGGATGTGAAGATTAATAGTTTTCAACCAATTTGAGAAGTTTCAACCACTATTTCTTCATATATTCTTTGTGCCTCTTCCTCCTTTCTCCTCTGGGCAGCCATTATGCATATAATATTAGCACATTTGATGGGGTCCCACAGATCTCCGATGCTCTATACATTTTTCTTTATCCTTCTTCTTTTATGTTCTTCAGACTGCATAATCTTAATTATCCTGTTATCAGTTCTTTCTTCTGCCAATTCGAATGTGCTACTGAGCCCTTCTAGTGAGTTTTTAATTTTAGTTACTATTTTATTGTATTTACTGTTATTTTACTGTAAGTTTGGACAGAATCTAATAGAAGCTTAGCACCAAAAAATGTACAATTGCTACTGGGTAGGGTGACTTTCAGAATCCACAGATCCAGACTCCTCCTCCCAGGAAATCATGTCAAGACTACCACGCTTAGCTGTACTGGTAGGGCTGCTCCCTGGTCAATTTCCATGCAGCTGACAATAGATTGGTCCTCATTACCAGGAAAGCAACAGAATTTGTTTACTTGTAGGCTTATTACAAATAGCTGTGGGACAAAAAAAATAAATTAAAAGTTTCTGCCCTCACCAAAGTCTAAGGGGTTCTTCCCCTGTTCCTGGAACTGCCTCTTCTCAGGTAGTTGACAGTGGGATATCCACTGCCATCAAAAAGTCCCAACCCTACTCGCTGGGTGCAGGTGTGACTTTATACTCTCACCTCAATAAATTAATCGCTTTAGAACCTAATGGTCTAAAATCAGCATAGTCTGGCTTCAAAGTCTGAGTTGTTGCATATGAAGTAGCACAAGGCTAACATTAGCAGCATGTTCCTACTTGAAAGCCAGGTTTTGTCCAGTTTCTTCTGGGTCTTCCAATTTGATTTGAAGGAGCCTATGCATGTACTTTTCCCAGGTTGTTTGGTTTCAGCTTCTCATCTTGTCTAAGAGTTTCTGCTCAAACAAGAATGTGGTTTCTTCACACGAACCAGGGACAATTTTTAAGCAGAGTACACAGTAGGTTCCAAAGGAAAAAAGAAACATTTTTCTCTGCCTGACTGGCTGCCCAACAAAAAGGCAACAGTGTCTGCGGGGACTCCATCCAGTTTATATCTGCACAATGAGCTGAGAGTTTCTCATTCATAACACCAGTGTAAGGGCTTATGGGGCTTCAGAGTTGTCCTCAAAGATGATGGATTAATATTTGCTTTTTATTCTTGTAGCTAAGGGTACCCATTTACTCATAATCAAGAACAAAGAAATAGCAAGTCTAGAAGAGAACTGAAGTTACTGTATCTTGCAAGATGGAGTATTTTTGCAGGTTTTAAATGTCAGTTTTCAGTTTCTTTACAGCTTCCACCCATAAGAATTTCAAAATTCTTAAGAATCTTACTTTAAAGAGGTCATCCTGCTGCAAATGCACTATTTTCATAAAGTCAATCTAAATACACACACAAACACAAGAAGCAGGGTGACCCTTGGTTGAAAATAAAATATTGAGTTTACGTTCTCCAAAATCACAAAGAAAAATATTTGTGAAACCGTGATTTAATGGGGGAAAAGGATATTGCCATCTCTCCTATTTCTGTTTGGAGGAAATTCAGCATCCCCACAATCGTAAATTCCAGGTCGAGTGTTGATATTATGAGGACTCAAAGACCTGACAGATGGAGACAGAAGTATGAACTCCTGCAAAGCAAGTTGGAGTCTTAGTATCCAGGAAACAGTCATCTAAGGTTCCCTTTAAAAAGAACAGAGAGAACCTGAAGTTGAACTTAGTAGAGAACACTGTAACAATGAACTTGGATGTCTAGTTGGGGATAGTCTGCCTGTGGGTAAACAGGTGATGGCTCCTTTTATAGTAATAAGCAGGGCACAGACCTGTCTGCTGTGGCTCCATCTTCTCCCCGTCACTGTGGGACTTCTTGTTCTGAGTAGTTAATAAACTCCAACAAAGGCATTTAGTGAAAACACAAAAATCCTAATTTTAGAATTGAGAGAGCCTGATTACATTTTTGCTTTACTCTGTAACCTACTTCACATAAACGGAATGGAAAGTTTTGTTCCGATTCTATCATAGTGATGGAGTGCTTTGACTCTGGACTCATCTTCAAAATTTCTGCTGCCCCATCTATCATGTCTGTGACTGGCACTATAATTAGTTACGGCATAGTAATGTCCTCAATCCCAAAGCGGAAATTAATATCAGATATTTCTACATATGAAGATCAAGCGGATGAAACAGACATGCAAGTCTTATAGGTGTTACTTTGTTTTCCATTATACTTCAGTTTTCTGAGTCAAGGAAATAAAATACATAAATCATCAATATTTGTGACCATAATTGTCATAGTGATGAACCCTAATTAGGTAAGTGCTTAATAAATATCTGTTAAATAAGTGGAATAAATGTGAAATCATTGCATGTTCTAACTGTAGTTATAACATACATAGAACCAAATATAAAATTATCTTTTTTTTAAAAAACCACAGAGAATCCATCGCCCAGGAAAAATATCTTGTTTTTGTAATGAACCCTGAAGATCAAATATCTCCCTTATTTTCACTATGAAAAGGCTCCAGCAAATGAATCTCTTGAGGAATTTTTGCAAGAATTTACTTTCAGAACAATATACTCAATTTTCTGAGATCAATGACACTGGAAATCTTGTGAAGAATGTAACCTGGAATAAACCTGGGGCTGTTGATTTCCTCAACAATTAGCTTATTTGCCCTCGGCAGGATATACTGGGGAGTGGGGCGGGAGGTTGTGCTTGCAGTGGAAGTCAACAGAAGGGTGTTGGCTTATTCCTGCCAGTAAAAACAAGCTGTTACCTTATTTTCTGAAGTGACAACTCTTGGTGCTGGGCACAGCTTTTGTAACTGATGAACAGCCTGTTAGGAGCAATATGTAGAGAACTGCAAAGAATAAAATGGAAACCTTTCATTTACGAATGCTGGAAGTAGTTTTTAGGAGATAGTTTTCAATATTAAATAGAATATTGAAAATCTAACAATTCCATATTGAATTTCTTAAAGTCCCACATTATCTTCCTCTAGATGACAGGGAGGACTGATTAATTGTAGTAGATTAAGGTTTGAGAAAAAACACTGTTGTGTGATTATCCAGGGTCAATCAACTACAGGCTCCACAATAATGTTTCCATCCCAGCCTCTTTGGTCTTCTAGCCCTTGCACAGTGATGCTCTTTCCTGCCACAGAGCCTTCGCGCATGATATTCTTTTTATCAGAATATTTTTTCTGCCCCTCTTTACCTGGAGTACTTCTATTCTTCAGATTTTTTAGGAAAGCCATTTTAAAATTCCTAAATTATTGCATATCACCATGTTTCTCTTCTTATCCTAATTTTAATTTATATTTGGGATATTAATTAATTAACATCTGACTCCTCATTAGACTGTATGCTCCACAAAGGCAGGGATGAAGTCTGTTTTGATTTCCCATTGTATCTCCAGCACATTACTTCAAATGAGGCCTTTATAAGATTGGAGGAAAAAATAATTTTGCCTGGAAGCCAGTGAGAGATGAAATAAGCATGACGCATATCAGTTGAGTTTGGTGGGAGATAATATGCCAGAAAAGGAGACGGTATTCTAATCTTAGGAACTGCGTGAGTAAAAGAATAGAAGAAGGTAAGCACAAGATGCATTCAGAAATCAGAGCATGGACCCGGCACCCTCCACGCTAGCGCAGGCTCTCACATAGTCTGCGCAGCTCCAGGGCTTTGGCCTGATCCCTTCTCCGTGCAGGTGCCCCACGAACCCCGCTCAGCCATGTCGTCCTGCAGCCGTGTGGCGCTGGTGACCGGCGCCAACAAGGGCATCGGCTTCGCCATCGTGCGCGACCTGTGCCGCCAGTTCTCGGGGGACGTGGTGCTCACGGCGCGGGACGCGGCGCGGGGCCAGGCGGCTGTGCAGCAGCTGCAGGCCGAGGGCCTGAGCCCGCGCTTCCACCAGCTGGACATCGACGACCTGCAGAGCATCCGCGTCCTGCGCGACTTTCTGCGCAGGGAGTACGGGGGGCTCGACGTGTTGGTCAACAACGCGGGCATCGCTTTCAAAGTTGCTGATACCACGCCCTTCCATATTCAGGCAGAAGTGACCATGAAAACAAACTTTTTTGGTACCCAAGATGTCTGCACAGAGTTACTCCCTCTAATAAAACCCCAAGGCAGAGTGGTGAATGTGTCTAGCACGGTGAGTCTCAGAGCCCTTAAAAACTGCAGCCCAGAGCTGCAGGAGAAGTTCCGCAGCGAGAACATCACGGAGGAGGAGCTGGTGGGGCTCATGAACGGGTTTGTGGAAGATAACAAGAAGGAAGTGCACCAGAAAGAGGGCTGGCCCAGCACCGCATATGGAGTTTGAAAGATTGGCGTGACAGTCCTGTCGAGAATCCAGGCCAGGAAACTGAGTGAGCAGAGGAAAGGAGACAAAATCCTCCTGAATGCCTGCTGCCCAGGCTGGGTTAGAACCGACATGGCAGGACCCAAGGCCACCAAAAGTCCAGAAGAAGGCGCAGAGACCCCTGTGTACTTGGCCCTTTTGCCCCCGGATGCTGAGGGGCCTCATGGACAGTTCATATCAGAAAAAAGAGTTGAGCAGTGGTGAGCTGGACTCAATAGTCCATCCGTATGCCTCATTTTGTACCCTGTCCTGATTTGACTCAAAGGACATTTACAATGTCAAAAATATTCTTATCCAATAAAAAAAACCATAATATCTCTACTAAGTACTCACTAATATACTACTAATGGAGTAGGCTACTCATTCAGTTGACTACTAATTCTATGAAGTTTTGTGATTTCCTTTGTGATGTAAGGAGAGGAAAATGTGTAATTGCTCAAAATAATGAATGTCAATAGATGAATAAATGGTTCAAGTACTCACATCTGCCAGTGGGTACCAAGAAAGCAGACAATATGTAAACTATGAGCACAGCTGGACTTGTCCCTTGGGCTTTAGGGAGATGTGGACAGTACCGCAGAGGGAAAGACAGCTGACTTGGTCTCTTTAAAGAGCCAAAGTCATTCTGGAAAAACAACCAATTGCAGTGTGTGAAACCTAAGTGGGGGCTTATATGAAACACCGGGGCATAAAAGAGAGACAAGAATATTGTTAAATCTCTTCAGTGTAAATATGTTATGTAGCAATGAAGTGTCGTGAGGTCAACAACATTAACAAGTAATGTTATATATGATGTAAAATATATACAGAGAGATGAACAGAGATTTGGAAATATAACAGTTTTCACAATTAAAAAAAAAAAAAAAGAAATCAGAGCATGGATATAGAGGAGGGAATGAGTAGAGATGAGCTTACAATGGCAGACTGGGACCAGACTGTCTCAAGCCTTGGGCTTGTTAAGGAGTTTGGACATTTTCTAGGCAATGAGGAGCCATTGGAAGACTGTTAAGCAGTAGAATAACAGAATCCCATCTGTGTTTCAGATATAACTCTGGCAGCAGTGTGGAAGGCAGTGGAACTAAAAATAGGATAATAAGAAATGTGCTCATCACTTTTCCCCTATTTGCACAGTAACCCAATTTTTAGCCTTGACATATATCCTGTTTGTGCAGGAAAATCCCTAAGCCCCAAAAGTCAGCTTCTTATACTGTCTTAAGAATTGAGTTTTGTTATGAAGCAAAAGAGAAAAGTGGTCATCAGCCATTGTGTTATGGCATGTGCCAGTAAGTGTCTAACAGTGAAATCATTTAACAAAAATAATATACTAATATCTGAAACTATAAAATTCAGGTATTGTTTAGACATTCTTAGGAACTGGACCTTTAGACAATATTTGCAGAGAAATAGCCTAGGGAATCAGTGTTATGAATCTTCCAACAAAGTTCCAGGTTATCAGGAGAAGTCAACTAATTCTAAGACTGATCAGCAGTTTCATAGAAACAAGCTATGGAAACCCATAATATAACTTGATATTACTAGACATTTTGCAAAACGATGACATTTAGGTGCCGGGGACATAGTAATATTTATTGAGACCCTCTTATACAGCAGATGCTGTTCTGTTTTTAACATGGCGAGCCCATGTAATCCTTGCAATTTTATGAGACACTATTATCAGCTCTAGTTTATTTAACACATATGAAAAAATGGAGGTATAAAGAAGGTAAGTAACTTGTCCAAGCCTTCATAGGTAATAAGTGAAAAGAGATGGATTCAAATCAGGCAGCGTAACTCCTAGTTTATGCTCTCAACAAGTATCGCTTTACCTCGTCATGGTTGGAAAGTTCTTTCTTTCTTTCACCTTGTTACTCCTTGTTCCATTCTTTATCCTTTTCAACTAAAGAGAAAATATCAATAAAACCGGGATTGTGTTCACCTGTCTTTCAATGTCTTTTACATAAAATCACATGGATTTTTGGTTGGTAAGATTTTGTGAACACCTGATTTTGATGGTGATCATTTTAAAACTTCGTTGAGGCTGGCCTGGTTCAGGAGGTCGGAAGTTCCGGAAACATAGGCTTTTATAAATTCTGGCTCATGGTGTGTCTGCAGAGGCACAACTGTAACATGGAAGTCTATTGTTCCACCTTTTGGGTATTATTGTCTTAGAGCTGATTATATCACCCTTGAAAAATTAATTTTTTGGGAAGTGCACAATTAAGTTTTCTTTTCCTAGTGTTCTAGTCCTAGAATTTATGCTGTCAAATAAAAACGCAAATAAATCTACATTTCCTCATGTCCCACTTTCACATACCATTCATCTTGTAAAACCTCTCTAGTAACAGATACATCTGAACTGGGTTTTATGTTATTTTCTTTCTCGGTGTGATACTTGAAAGCATTCTTACAAAGGTCCTGACATCTCTTGGTGGGTGCAACACAGTAAATGTTCAGAGTTGTTGTATTGAAGGGGAAAAATATCAGAATACAAAGTTGCATGAGCTATTTTGATAGAGCCACGTAAGTTCAATAATGAAAAGATCTGAAACGGTTAAATATGAATAAATTAGAAAATACTGTGACATGGTGATACTCTCTAGATTATGATAGCCTCCTAGTTTTATACATTCCTGAGTTGACTTAAATGACCAAACGTAGTCTAAAGAAATCAAGAGAAGATAATCAGAGTAGACTGTATTTTTAAGTTGTAGACTCCTAGGACATCAGAAATAGTGTAGTTCAACTCCCCATCCCCTCCTCACTCTCGCTCTCCGCCTGGAGTCAGTTGTGCAGCTACCCGGGATTCCTAAACTCAAATGCCTGCAGGGATCAGACCATTGATGTAATGGAGTAAAGCAGGCCCAGAGATCCTTCTCTCCGTTTTCTTGAAGCCAGCTGTCCTCCCTTCTATCTTTTGTTTTTCTACTTTTAATAGAGACATGGGTACAGGAAATAGTTTCTTTACCATGAGGAAAATCGCAGTGCAATGTAAGGCGGTGGACGGCAGGGCAGTTACACTTTGCCTTTGGCAAGGATCGTCCACCTCCGTGCGGGCACACTGGCCTCCACACTGCCCTCTGCTGGTCCTCCTCCTCTCAGCCACGGCTATAGTTTAGACGTTTATTTTCTCATTCTTTGCACTCGATCCAGTATCAGTTTGAGTACTCTGAGTTGCAAGTAATAGAAAATATATTTAAACTGGCTTAAATAATGAAATAGTTACATGGTTTAAAAAGCTAGAGGTTGCCTAGCAGAGGTTTGATGAGGGCTCTCTCTCCATGTCTGTGTTTCTTTTGCTCCTGTCCTTCATGTGTTGACTACATTATTCTTGTGCTGCCTTCTCTCAATAGTCACATGGCTGTAGCAGCTTTGGGTGTCGTATTGGCACACCATATTGTCCAGGACAAGAAAGGAGTTCCCTTATACCCCAGCCATCAAAGAAAATTCCTGCGTGTTCCACTGATGGAGCTGGTCACGGTGGCCAGGCAGATGAAAATATATTAATACTTATGAAACGTTGGGCCCATTCTCCTAGAATAGGGTTGCTCCTTAGTTGGGAATGAATGAAAAGGATGCTAAGGAGCTCTAGGCTTCAAAGTTCTTCCAGGTCAAAACCCCAGAAAGAAGAGAAACAGTCACCCGGGATCCATACATGAACTATCCCAGGGGGAATCACCTACGTGGGGATTTGATCGTGTTTGATCCCGTTTGATCTTTGGACCAATCACAGTACAGAATATCACAATTGGGAAGGCTTGGGTCATTTCCTCACTCCTGTGCCCAGATGTCCGGAAAGATCCTATAACTGACATTTCCTCGCGTATCCCATGGATCAGGAAAGAACATTTTCCCAATGGAAAAAGAGAGGCTAATGGGTAAAAACAACAGATGATCATACTACCTTCTATTCGGTTTTTCTGCTCTTCGACAGGGAGCTGACATGTCCCCAGGTATTAATTTTAAGGACAGAATCGTAATGGGACACCAGTGTACTTTTAAAATACTGCTGTGCGCAGTGGCTCACACCTATAATCCCAGTACTTTGGGAGGCTGAGGCAGGAAGATCGCTTGAGGCCAGGAGTTCGAGACCAGCTTGAGCAAGAGTGAGACTCTGTCTCTACAAAAAAATAGAAAAATTACCTGGGCATGGTGGCATGCACCTGTAGTCCTAGCTACTTGGGAGGCTGAGGCAGGAGGATCGTTTGGGCCCAGGAGTTTGAGGTTGCAGTGAGCTATGATGATGCCACTGTAGCCAGGCTATCAAAGTGTGAGACTCTGTCTTCAAACAAACAAACAAACAAAACACTGTGAAAGCAACACATAGAATTTGAAGCTAAATGTATCTAACAATATTGTTTGATATGCTATATACTATAAGCTTACTGAGTATAATTCATGAATCGTTTTATGGTATACACATTCCTTAACATATGTTCAAATTTTAGTCCTTAGCACAATGTTCCGCCTCACCTTTTTCTTCCCCCACAGAATCTAAATTCATCACAGAATTGACAGACAGAGCTGCCCTTTGGTTTTGTTCCTGTAAGAGTTTCTCTCTGCCTAGAAGGAAGGGTAGGCATTGTGCAGGCTCTGGCCGTGGGTTCACATCAACCCACTGCCAGAGATCCTTCCCGAGGGACTTGGGATGGAGCCCAGAGATTTGTGGTTTTTGAAAAGTTCCCCCAGGTAATCTGGGTAATTGGCTATTTTTGTAAACCTCCTAAGATGGATGCACTGTTTTCTTCTCAGCAACATGTTTAGAGCCCAATTTAAAAATGACAGAGCACTAGCCTCTTCAGCCTGGGAAGTCAGTGAACCTTTTATGGAAGACACTTAGAAAAACCCTTTTTGATGGGGGCCTGAGTTTCGCTTCATCACCACGTGACCATTTCTATTTGCAGTAGAAATGGGTACCACGAGCTGACAGTGGAGATGGTTTCTTCTTCTCTGGCTGGGTTTACTCACATCTGAGTCGCTTTCCAAGACGCAGGTTAGATCTATGTCAAGGAGGAACACGTGACTTTGGCAAAGGTCCTACCTGTGCCTCCCTCTTTGTTTAGTGATTCTGCTTATTTGCTTTTTATATTTCTGAAAAAGAAGGCTGCCCCTCTCCTCGATGTCCCCACTGATGTAGCAGAGTGATGGGATCCACAATGGGGCCAGAGTTTCTGTCCCATGGAAAGTAATAAAAGGGCTCAGAGATACTCCCATCTCTACACTTCAAACATCGCCCAGGGAGTTTTGTGTTTATGCTGGTTTGGTTACAAGTTGGGGCAACTCCTCTTCCCTCTGCCCAACAACAGAGGGACCAGTTCTGTTGGTCAGAACTGGCCAGTTCTAAATCTCAGGGCTCTTTGGACAGTTTAAAGAATTCCACCTTCCAGGACAGGGCAGAGAAGAGGCCGGATATGTTAACATTTAGAGCAACACTATCCAATGGAAATACAACACAAGCCACAGATGTGAGCCACATTGGTAATTTCACACTGTCTAATAACCACATTAGGAAAGTAAAACCCTTACTTGGCACTGAATTTTGTAGGGCTTAAAAGAAAAGTACAATTTTTTGACCGATTTCTTTTTGATGGCTTACAATTTTTGCTTCACTTTGATTAAATAAAGGAAAAATAATCAAGAAAATTCTGGTCTGGAGGAAGGAGGCAAATGCTTATCTGGCAAATGCTAAGACAGAGCCTCCGTACCCGTTGCATGGAACCCAGAGCGAAACTGCAGAGAGGGAAATGGACTGTACATTGCTCCTGTTGCTTGCAGTGAGGGGCACTGTAGGATGATTCACTAGTGAACTGGAAATATAAGGGGGAAGAAATCAGTTGCATAGATCCAAAAGTTAAGATCCACAAAACTCTGTCTTATAAATTTGTCTGAACTGTAGGAGATTAAATAGTATTCAGAATGTTATGTATTTGTATTATCAGGGAATATAGTCAGATAAAAACACTTGTTTTCAACTCAAAGTGACATTGAAGATGATTTATTATAAGGATTTAAATCAATATACACAAGGAGAAGCAGCACAGTTAGGAGAAAAAAATAACAATCTCTATCTGTGATATTGTCCTTGTCATACTTGTTTTGGTGATAAATTGAATGTCTGGGTTTGTATAAACTAGTGTGATCAACAGAGATTTGCATGAATTGGATAGCCAACCTCAACTAAAACTGAATTATTGAGCTTGATATTGATTCAAACATCTAGAAATTGCAGTACGCTTAGTTTAGCCATGATGGCTATATTCCCAAGTGTAATTGAAAATAAACATAAAAAACGTACCTCCATCTTCACAAAAGACAGGCTGACAAAAAAAAATATTAGGCATTTCCTAAATCAAACAAAAATTGCCAAAAGCTATCTGCCTGTTCAGGGAGAATATGCAAATAGATCACGTTCAAGATTTATTGTTAAGGGTACTGTGGCATGAAAAGAAATTGAATGCAGAGACCTTCACATGATTAATTTTCCTAAACCTCTTTTGGTTGTTGACTTATAAGATTATGTAGTCTGGGAAATTTAGAGGACCAATAGATCTGTAATAAATAATAATAAACTTAAAGAAATGGTACATCATTGCTTTAAATTTTCCCTGTGTTCAATGATTAGAGGGCTAGCTTAATGTGAATGACATTTTTCTTTAAATAAATGCCCTTATGGTACTAAACAACATCGTCTTTCAGTATCTATAATTCAGCTGCTCAGTTCCTAAGAGGTGCAGACGCTCTGAGGCACCCCTCCATTCCTGCCAAGGCCTAGGCTTGCTGTGGCTGAGGTTTCTGTGATCAGAAGGTTGATGCTCCTTTCTTATTCTATCCCAAGCTCTGGTACAGATTGGTGTGCGTGTGATATACAACACTAGCTTTTATCAGTGGAGAATATTTCACTTATTCTTCTCACTCAGAATATTTGTTGAGCACCCACTATGGAGTCAAGAACCATGCTAGGTGCTAGAGGATACAAAGATGAAATCCTTTACTTGAGAAGCTCACAGTCTAGCTGAGGGTAAAACAGGCATGCCATAACGTCAATGCGATGTGAGAAGTGTCACAGCAAAGGACTTTGGAAACATTTTATACCAGTCAGCACCAACTACTGCTCTTATTGGAATATTAAGTTGATAATGTCACATTTCTTCAATACTCCATTCTAAAACCCCATTGTGCGTTACTTTGTATGAATTGAGAACTGAAAGAAGGAGATGGGATTCACAGAAGTTTGCACCCAGATCGGGGAAGGAATAGTTTGGAGGCGCGAGGCCTCACATAGTGCAGCAGGCTTAGAATGGCCCTGGGCAGCCATGTGTTGTTTTATTAATAAGACAGCTGAGAATTAGGGCAGATGACTGGGCGCGGTGTTGAACAGCGGAAGCAGGGAAGCACCTGTTTCACAATTTGAACTAAGATTGGCCCTGATTTGGTCCTTTTGCTTTGTTTTCTTCCACATACTCCTTGATCATAAAGAAAAATTTAATAGAGTTGGGGAACAGGTCTTGTAGAGAGCAATGGCTGAACACTTATCAATATGTATGGCCTGTGCAATGATGAATAAGCTGTATGTGGGGTTTTTTAGGTTAATTAAGAATAAAAGGAGGCAGGGCACAGCTCATTACTCTGAAAATTGATAATTAGAAGAAAATAGGCACTCATCTTGGCTTTCTGGTATAAACTATTTTTCAGGGTAATCAAACAACATTGGTGGGTGGTGGAAAAGTTTTCTTTACAGAAAAATTTGGGCTAATAAATGCAGGAGGAATAATAGAACTGCAAGAAAATTACCATTTTGCAAGCTCTAATGAAATGCCCAATGCAGATAATGATCATTGAAGTTTTGATGGAGAACCGAACTCTCTGATCAATCTTAGCATCACTAAAAGTGAGAAAAGCAGACAAGAGGTGCCTCTGTATATGGTGCAGGACGAAGTACACGGTACCATGTGTGAAGTGTGCACAAAAAAATCAAACCCGAGTCTGATTAACATTAATTAGGGATCTAAATTCCAAATCATGGGACACATTGGGGATTGAACCAGGCACACAGCACCCGGCAAAGATCATCAGCCAGACCCAGGGAGGGGACCATTTCTATGTTATCAGACCAAGTTTCAAGTTTTAAATAGACTTTTCTCGAAGGTTGGAACATTTTGAGTAAATTGATTTTCGAAAAATGGACTATGCTCCTGTAAGTCTGTATATTTTAAAAATTGTTAGTGGCAGTGTACCAAGGTAAATTCCAAATGTTGCAACCCTGCAATTTTACAAAATTGCAGAGTTTGAATTTGAAAGATGTGTAGGTAGATTCATCCGCTAATGGAAGAACTCATAGAGATTCTGCTCACAGACTGTTCTGATTCCTGGTTTTTTGTCAGAAATCAATGCAGGGACAAAGAAGAAACTTGATGCATGTCTTGAGGAAGAAGTTGGTTGTTCTGCCTAGTCTGCCAAATTAGTTTCCTGTCAATTTGCTAAACTAATATTTATGGTGAGATTTCAGCAAGCAAAGAGGTGAGGATGAACTACTCTAAAAATGGTGCCCCCCAAAAGTTAAATAAGTATTCAAATTTGTATTTGATTTCGATACTGGAGCTTTTGGTCCATTGGGGTCTATCAGTGAGGATGTGGTTCAGCTGTAGTGATCGAGATATAATAGTAGGTTAAACAGTAAGGTCTGTTTCTTTCTCAGAAATAAGGACTGTGGAGTCAGGGAATTCAGGGCTGCTGTAGCATCTCCCTGGTCATAATCGTACTAGTCTCCTTCCTTTCTGCCCCACCATCCTAGCTGCACCTCTGTCCATTCTGTTTGCGATCCAGCCAGCTAGAAGGAAGAAGGGAGAAAGGCCAAAATGTTCCTCTTCCCGACTAAGTCAATTCCCTTTAAGCAGCCTTCCCAGAAGCTCCACGCAGGAGTTCAACTTACATCTCTGGCCACGGAACTGTGTGGCCAAACCTAGAGGCAAGGAAGCCTGATATTGCAGCCTTCTAGCTGGATGCATTGCTGAACCTAAGAAAACTGGAGTTGTAATGCTAAGAAGGAAGGGCCATGTGCATTAGGGGTCTCTGTCATGAAGAAAACAGACATTTAAGAGAGAAGTAAAATTCCTGTTTAAATAATTTCATTTCTGAAAAATGCTACGAAGTGGAACATTCTATTAGGGAGATCTAATTTAAGACATTTGTGTTATTTTTACGAGTATGCCGGATTCTGTGATGAAAAGAGTATAAATCTGTTGCATGTACTATTTTAAACGCTTCTGGGGAAAGACCATTAGCCCTTGTTGATATGTATAATTTTATCTGTGTGTTATACCCATTTTGATGACTTTATAGTTTCATTATTTTATTTTGCTACAAACTCGTATATGAGTTACTGAAAACTGTGTTGAGACTGCATTAACTTTATCATTTTTCCTTTCTCATTTTGCTTTCATTTATGGCCTACTAGCCCAGAACAATGACATTTGTAAATCAGAAGTTGTTTAGTAGTTGGGTAGCACTGTTACACTTTCTTGTCTGAGAAATCGTAATTGAGGCAGGCAAACTGGCAATGGTCTGGTGCTGCAGCCTGAGCTATTTTTTTTTTGAGACGGAGTCTCACTCCTTTGCCCGGGCTAGAGTGCTGTGGCGTTAGCCTTGTTCACAGAAACCTCAAACTCCTGGGCTCAAGCAATCCTTCTGCCTCAGCCTCCCGAGTAGCTGGGACTACAGGCATGCACCACCATGCCCGGCTAATTTTTTCTATATATTTTTAGTTGTCCGATTAATTTCTTTCTATTTTTAGTAGAGACGGGGTCTCGCTCTTGCTCAGCCTGAGCTATTGTGCATCCATTTCTGTCATAGGTCAGTTGTCTGGGGAAAGTGCGTGCAGACGAGGAAGTCTGTATAGACTTCTAATCTTTCAACTCTTGTGGGTATATCACTCCTTAGCCTTATTTTGCAAAACTCCATTCATGATTGCGATAGCTCAGGATTTTAAGTTATCTGAGACAGCTTCTATAAGAACAAATTCCTAGGGAATAGAACTATGCAGAATTCTCCTGGCCTCAAATGCCATATATTACAGCAATGTATTTTGTAAAGTTTGATTTATTATGTCAAAAACTGAGTTATTCCCCTAAGTCAATCTCTCTTTTTTATTTATGTATCACAACTTTATTTGAAATAACTGGCTGAGCCTATAAACATGCAGAATGAAACATCATCTACACATCGTGTTTCAGTGAGCAAAACATGGGTCTTGGAGTCTGAGGATAAGGAGCCCTAAGTCTGCCCCTTCTGACTTTAATAGTGTTGTCAAAACCACAAGGGGGTTTTGGTCTAGGTCTAGTTGCTTGTTGCACAAAAATCCAATTACTGAGACAACGAGCATTGCCAAGGAAGAAAGGAGTCATTGAGATGACAGGTAATCTTTGCTGGGAGAATAGGAGAAGCTGCTTCAAATCCGTCTCTCCAACTAAAGGATATCATGGGCTTTTAAGGGAGGGGCCATGTGCCTCAGGGCAGGCCATGGTGTATCTCACAAGAGGGCAGGTTGTGGGGGATGGTGGATCTTGGTGACAGGAAGTCTGCGTTGGGACCTTCAGAAACTCAATGCCTTTGCCTTGTAGAAAATTCGTCATTTCAGGCCAGGTGTGGTGACTCATGCCTAATCCTAGCACTTTGGCAGACCAAGGCCGGGGGAACACTTGGGGCCAGAAGTTCAAGACCATCATTTCTGGGAAAGAACTCAAAGGGTCAAGTAGCTGTTAAGGGAGAGGATTATAAAAAAAAACTATACAAGGGTTCATGGAACTGGTTATGATACTGGACAACTATACTTGCTCTGAGTCTCAGTTTGCTCACTGTCGCTTCTCACTAGATCCTGCTTGGATGGCCAGACATTACTCTGTGCCAATCACTGTACTAAGCACAGGGAAATGACTGTGAATAAGAAGTTAATTGTAGCTTTTATCTAAGGTTGAAGCTAAGGTTGCAAATTCCATTGCTTTCTTAGCTCAGGCTGGTAACATAAATGCCTGAAGAGGAGGCGGGAGTGAAATAATCAAGGAGGGATGGGAATTGTGGCTGAATTTGAGGCAAAAAGTATTCAGATTCAACAAAGGTTTGCAATCCCTGCTACGTTCACAGCCCTGCATCAAGTACAGTGGGAATACTGGCAATTTCCATACACTCCACAGGTAACCTCTCTGTTTGGGTGCTTTGGCCTGGCAGTTAAGAGAGGGCTATGGAGGCCAGTGTGTTTGGACCCTCACTCGACTCAGTGACTTTGGGCAAGTGTTTTAACCTCCATGTGCCTCAGATTTCTCCTCTCCAAAATGAGAAAAATAATAGTAGGCTTAGTGTCTTTGCAGTGAGTTGGCTTAATAGTTAGAACAGTGTCTGGCACATAATACACATTTGTCAACCTTAAGGAAATTCAGAAAATATGACCAATTATGGAGTTTATTCCAGCTCAAAGCTTGAGGATGGCCACCCCAGAACAGAGTCACATTGTTCTGAATATACACTCTTATTAGCAGCAGTTACAAGTGGGTTTTTAAAGGTAAAAAAGAAAAGGCAGTTCCCAAGTTGTTTACCAAGAAGTTACATTAAAATAATACAAGCTGTTGATTGGCTATACCTTATTCTTTTTACTACAAATTCCAGGAACGTGAAAATAATGGGTGAGGTAGCTTGTCAGGAGCAAAACGCCCTTAAACAATTGCCCCCACGCATGAGGAGGTGGGGGAAGACTGAAGTCCCATACCCAGGTCTCTCTGGGCCTGATAAATTTTGCATACCTTACATAGCTCAGACTGCTCTGAGCTATTTTTCTTTTTTCACAGTCAATAAATATTAGCTATTATTGTGGGAGTGTATACAAAAGGACTCCTCAAGAAAGTTTTAGGGAGTGAGTCAGACTGAAACAGTATGGTGGAAAGATTGGCAGCTAGAGAGTGTCTGCTTTGTGGCTATACCAGAGAGGGCAAGTTGGATGAGAGTGGCTGGACGTAAGTATAAATGGATTATTGAGACATTTTTTACTCTTTGGTAGAATAATGCCCTGATGGTTAATGTTATGTGTCAACTGGCTGGTCCATGGTGCCCGGATACTTGGTCAAATGTTATTCTGGATGTTTCTCTGATGGTGTGTTTGGATGAGATTTACGGTTAAATTGGTGGACTTTGAGTAAAGCGGTTGCCTTCCACGTGTCCTCCATATATCGCCCTCCGTATTGGGCTTCACCCAATCAGTTGAAAGCCTGAATAGCACAAAGGCTGACCTTCTGCCAAGCAAGAGGCAACTCTCCAGCAGACTGCCTTTGAACTTCTGCAACATTGGCTCTTCCAGGTTGTACCGCAGCCGGCCTCTGGACTCTAAATACAACTCTTTCCTGATTCTTCAGCCTGCGAGCCTCCCCATCAGATTTTGAACTCACCAAGCCTCCATAATCATGTGAGCCAATTCCTTAAATATCTTTATACATCCTATTGGTTCTGTTTCTTTGGAGAACACTGATTAATACAAATGCTTTGGAAGGCAGAATAATACTCCCCTCCCTAAGGTGTCCATGTCTTATTCTTTGAACATGTTACATTACATGGCAAAGGAGAATTAAAGTTGTGGATGGAATTAAGGTTGCTCATCAGCTAACCTTTAGACAGGGAGCTTGACCTGTATTATCAGGTTGGGTCCAATATAATCCTAAGGGTTCTTAAAAGTGGAAGAGGAGGCAGGAGAGTTCAGGGTCACAGGGAGATGTGAATAGAGATGCAAACTTGGCAGTGACTTTGGTCTTAAGGAATGGAATGCAGGTGTGGTGGCTCTCACACCCTTCCTCCTCCTCCTCTCCCTACACTTCCCTCTGGTGTTGGGGCAGAGAAGATGGTGGACAGACGCTGAGCTCTCATTGTCTGATGACTCAGTCGGCCTCTCCTCTGGCTAATACCGACTTCCCATTGCATGCATTTGTGAGGCAAGCATTGACCAAAGGTGTGCCTATGTGTGGTCCTTGGGTAGAACCTATGGAAGATCTTGCTTGGGCTCTGACCTCTTCCTCCTTACTCCCTAACCCCCACCTTGTGTGGTACATTTCATGACCTCTTGCTGTTGGATTTTACTTAACCATCAGTGAGACATCTTAGGTACTAGCAAGACTGCTCAAATCTAGCCACCTTTCTCTGGCCTAGTTGCCCCTAGGAAATGAATGGATTCTTGCCCCACACTCCCCAAGGTGGCAATTTCAGCAGCATCAGAGGCTTTAGGGTTTAGTGACCAGTTGCCTTTCAGACAAGAGAGGAAACTTTCATTAGTGCTTGGCATATGGGGTAAAGGCACCCCCATTACATGAGAGTTACTCACTTGGGCCTCCTTGGATTGGGGATAGTGATAACTCCCTGTACTTCCCTCACAGTTAGCTTAGGGAAGGGATAGTCTGTTTCACAATGTTGCATTTTTCTAAAACACAACTTTTCTCTTTCCTCAGTCCTCTTATTACTTGGAGCTAGGCACATCACTGCTGCCCTGAACAAGCTCATGTTCATCAGTAAGGCAGGAGGAAGGAGAAAGGGTGTTAGCAGGAAACTCACCATGCCTATTTCAGATCTTCAATAGACTCAGTTCGCAAGAGGGGGAAGGCAGGTGGGTATTAATGAGAATACTTGATGGGAATTTGTATTTCTTTTAACTCCTGCTCTAACTAAGGGAGCCCGTAAGTTCTTTGAAGTTGGAGATTATATCAATTTTCTTCATTTTTCCTTTCTTTTTTCCCAGCACTTAGCACAATATGTGGCACATGGTAGCTCTAGCATAAAGTAGCTGCTCAATAAATATTGCTTAATTGAGTGATTATCCATTTCTTCTAAAGAGAAATTTGAAGGGTGCCATTATCTGCTGGTTTTGCAATTTGTAATAGAACTTTACAACTAGCAGTAACCACATAGTCATACCCTGACAATGAGGATATTGAGATACAGACAGGTAAAGTGTAATTCAGGTAGTCAGAGCCATGACTAATACCATGATCCCTCCTAAAAATTGTATTTTTGTAAAAACAAGCAAACTAAAAACAACAAAGGAAGGTGAATCCGTGTCCGACAGCCTGCTCTCAAGCATCTCACCTGTAGACTTGAAATATCCTTGATGTAGACAGCCATTCATTGGGGTGGCCTAACCTCCCTGCAGATATAATGCATATTCAAGTTTAATTCATTTCTTTAGGATTTATCTTGTACCTCTTATTATTTTGTACCAGCAAAATTTCACCCCTTTGCCATTTGATCAAAAGCCTTGCCACCCTCTTCCTTGAGTGATGGAGGTTTGCTCTTCCTTGTAGTGTTGCCATGGGGCCCAGGGTTAGAGTTCTAGCTCCTGGCTTTCCATCACCACTTCTGGGCCATTCCACATTCCACTCTGCAAAAAAACAGGCTTCTCTTTCTAGATATCTTTATCCAGCTTTTTCATTGTCATCTACTGACTTCTTGGTGACCTTATTACGTTTGTAGCACATTTTGACACTGGACTCATTCCCTTCGTTACCTCAGCCCCTGACATCACCTTAGGTGTTCATGGAACTAAATCATCTGACAATTTAGCCTCATAATTCCTGGACTATTCAACCTTCATGACTTTTATTCCCACTCACCTTGAATCACCTACTGCCGTGGCCACTACTTGAGTATTATCACCAGCTATGGATCCACTCCAGAAATATTAAGCACCATCATTCAGTTCTTTGATCATAACTCATTCTAGGCCTCTCATTCTCTTATTCCCTTCTCCAGCCTCCTCATAACTTCTAGTTCCTAGATTCCTTCATATTTTCTCACTCTACCACCATCTTCTCTTTCTGGTCTTCGCTTCTTTCTTTATTCCATCCCATATTCCATCATTCATTGCAACACTCTTAGCAGCATGGGGAAGTAGAAATGACATGGACTTTATTTATTTTGTTTTTTGGAGATGAGGTCTTGCCCTGTTGCCTGGGCACGAGAGCAGTGGTGTCATCATAGCTCATTGCAACCTAAAACTCTGGGCTCGAGCAATCCTCCTGCCTCAGCCTCCGGAGTAGCTGGGACTACAGGTGCATGCCATTATGCCTGGCTGATTTTTAAATTTTTTATAGAGATGGGGGATCTCATTGTGTTGCTCAGACTGGTCTCTAACTCCTGATCTCAAGCAATCTTCCCGCCTTGGCCTTCCAAAGTGCTAGGATTACAGTGCCTGCCTAGACATGGACTTTAAAGTCAACAATTTTCTCAGTTATTTAACACATGATCCATGATAGGGCCAGTGCTAGGGGCTGCCTTGCTCAGGTTCAGGACAATTTCAACTCCAGTGTGGGCTCTTACTAGCTGTGTGACTAAGTAAACCACAAGGCAATTGGCTTAGCGTAGCCTAATGGGACAAGAGGACAGAGGCCTACGGAGAAGGGTGTCTTGAGAGGAGCTGTCGTGACCCTGCAGGTAGGACCCTGCAGAGTTGCTTCGATCTCCTTCCAGGACTCTTCACTTGTCGAACTCTACTAAAATCCACATGGCAAAGCAGCCATTGACGTCCTGCACACAGGACAGCCAGGGCACAGAGCAGCATGGGAGAGAGGGAGGGAGCATGAGGAAGATCCTCAGGAGGGCGTTTTCTGATTTATTGGCATCAGTTTCTTCATTTTGAGATTACATTATTTCTGGTGCAGAAAACCCATTCTCCTTACTTTCAGGCAAACTTTGTTCCTTCATTGATTTTTCTTATTCACATTCAAGATGTTTTCAGTCAATTTGGGTTTTTTCCTCTCTACTCTTGTCTTTCTTTTTCGCTTCTGCAGTGGAGAGGATGTCAATATCGTGCCATGTTGGTAGAAAGAACTTCTGGACTTGGATGGTCTGTTTGGTCTTCCTGGCTTCTTCTGGCAGTGCCAGGAGTCCACTGGTTGTGGTGAGCAGCAATGACCCCAGTGCTACCTATTAAGGCAGCACTGAATTTCCCTTTGCCTGACTCTCATAGTTGGCATGCCATTTGGGCTGAGCCCCTTGCCAGGAATGCAAGACCCACCCGTGCCTGCTGCTTCTCAGTATCCCATTCGCATTGCCCTTTGCTGCCAGGGGAGACATTTGGTTGCCTCATCACATGGACTTCCCAGGTAGCTTTCCAAGTTCCCAGCACTCCATGCAGTCCTCTCTGTCCCATGCAGGGCAGCAGGGGAATCCTGTGGGGCTTGATGCTCTGCAAAGGCCCAGACACAAGTGTTCTGTTTCCAGGCCTTGCTGTTGTAGGTGTCTTTCCTCTCTGAAGCTCACTATTCCCTAGATTTCACCCAGGAAGCCAGGCACAGGTGCTTTGGCTCCGATCCTCACAACGAAAGGGAGCTCTGTGGTGCTCTCTTCCTCTGGGACTCGGCCGGGGCTGGGCAACACACAGCCTCCGCCATCTGAAAGTCTGGCTCGTGAGCGTGAACAGGCTGTATCTGTGGAGGCGGGAGGGTCTGGCTTTTCTCTAGTCTCCTTCCAATCTTTTGTTATGGCAGAACTCGGGGCCTAATTTCCTTTACGGCTTAGCCTTTTAAGTTCCAACATACTGGATCTTGCAAATCTCAAGTCTTGGCTTGCAAGATCATTACACCTCTGTTCGAGAGGAGGATCCACAGGGAGGAGGAAGGCAACGTGAGAACATGGGCGGCGGGAAGCACAGTGAAATCTTCATAGTGTATCCGGTTAACTTAGGTCCTCTAGACCCAAACCCACAGTAGATGAAATGCATAGTAGACTCTATAATTATTTAAATAAATGAAAAGATGAATAAATCAATAAATCAAGGAATTAACCAAAATCCAGAAGAAGAGTTGAAAATCTGGCTGCCAGCTGTCTGTCTTACCCTGAGCTGCTGCGCAGTCTGCTGGAACGCTCTGAGCAGTCAGTGCCACTGACGCTGATTAAAGCACTGCATTTCATGGCCTTGCATTCTGTTCAGAAGGAGGATTCCTAGGGGAGAGAATGGGGCCAAATGTGTTTCTAGGGAAAACATTTGGTTAATACAACCCCTAGGAAATCAGCGATCAGCCCCCACTCCCCCAACTAAAGAGTGTTTTGGGATTGTTACAAAGCTAGAACAAAAGCCAAGTTACTGGGAGTTTTCTTACAAGTGTGCGTCGCAGCTGCTAACCAAGTGAGAAGTGAGTCGTTTGGGGCTGTCCTACCCTATTTGCTTTTGTCTTTAACAAAAGTCTGACTTGCTTACTGTGGAGTGTCTGTTTCAATTTTTTCCCCATATGTTTCTGAAGCATTAGGAAGTGAAAGTGGAAAGTACTTTAATGGAATGAGTCTGCAGATGGTAAAAATTTGGGAGGAATTACAGACAGTTTAGGAGATGTTCTTAAAATGCAACTTGATCTTGAAAAATGGGAGACATGGGCTGCAATCAGTAAAAGGAAATTTGATAAAGTAGCTCATGTAAGGAGAAATGAAAACATAGTATCTGACAGGGCAAAATCTAGCTTCAATAGTACTGCTCAGCAAGCTTTTGGGGATTCGGCTATTAATGTAAAGATTATGAATCACATGACTGTGTAAAGATGGCAATAGGCATATTGTTTTACATCAATAAAAAAATAACGAATAAAATTACCTTAGAAAGACCATTTCACCATACATGAGTCAATTAAGTGGCTGCTGTAATTGAAGCAAGAAGAATAGCATATTTGGAAAATAAAATAGCCCAAATAACTAATATTGGTGGATTAAATATTCTCTGATGCCCAGAAAAAGAGGAAAGAAGAAATGTCAGAATTGAGGATAGCACATTCTCTATAGCAAATGCCTTGAGCTGTCTTACTTGTAAAGACAGAAGGATTGTTCTCTTTAGCTTTCGCTTGTCTTTGCAGCAGTCTCCTTTCCCCTCAATCGACTGTTGTGTTGGAGATAGCTGTGTGATCAACAGAAGTATTCTGTGACTATCTTAACATCAGTATAGAACTGATCAACTGAATTCTGTTGAACATTCCCATGCTGGCCATTGGGCCTCAGGTGCAAAGAACTAGATTAATCGTAAGTGTGATTCATAAAATACTCCCAACATAGATCTATTCGTGGTTATTTTTATTTTTTTACAGTGTAGTAATCATCTGTAAATTCATGACTTGAAACACAAACTGGGAATTTGCAATAATCTCCATCTTAATCCCAGGTTCCAGGTTCCATTCCGTCTTCCCATCACCCTGCATCTCAGATGACACGAGGTGACCATCATCTAAGATTCCATGTTCATCATTTTCTTCTTTCTGTTTTTACATAGTTTTATTGTGTCTATTTAGAATCTTGAAAGGTACATTTTTAACTTTATAAAGAACATACCATATGTAATTGTTTGGGACTTACTTTTTTTTTTGACTTCTATTTCCAAGATCCATCCACATTTTTGTGTGCTACTGTAGTTTATTCATCTTTACTTCTGTATAATATCACATTGCATGAATATACCAGAGTGTATTCAATCCTCTCTCCTGTTGATATATACTTGGGTTATTTCCAGGTTTTTATTACTGTAAACAACACTTCTATGAACATTCTAGGAGACCTATTCTACTGGAAGAAAGAGTTTGTCCTGGATCTTTTTCATCATCACGCAAACAGGCTCTAGTGCTTCTTATGCTAAAGTCACCCATCCCCACCCTTGCCCCATATTCTCTTGGTACTGTTGTCAGACGTCTATATTCTTCTTACCAGCCAAGACTCTTCTAAGAGTTTATATGCTCTGTCTTTATGTCCTCAACTTCTATTCACCCTTCAACTCAATCTCTTCTGGCTTCTGTACTCACCACTCCACCCAAGCTACTTTTTCTAAAGTTATCAATGATTTCTATGTTGTCACATCCAATGAACATTTTCAGCAATCTTAGTGGAGCTGTTAGCCATGTTTGACTTAGTTGAGCATTCCTTCTGTCTTAGTCCATTTTGTGTTGCTGTAATAGAATACTACACACTGGGTAATTTATAAAGAAAAGAAATTTATTTTTCACAGTTATGGAGGCTGGGAAGTCCAACATCAAGGTGCCAGCAACTGGGAAGGGCCCTCTTGCTGCATCATCCCATGCTGTAAGGTGGAAGGACAAGAGCGCAGTGGAGAAGGGAGCCAACTCATTCTTTTGTTGGGAGCCCACACCTGAGATGATGGCTTTAATCCATTCATGAGAGCAGAATGCTCATGAGTTAATCACCTCTTAAAGGACCCACCTCTCAACTCTTGCACCGGAGATTTAGTTTCCAACATATGAACTTTGGAAGACACGTTCAAGCCATAGGGCTTCCTTCTTAAAACACTTTCCTCTTTTGGCTTCAATGTTAGTATATTCTCTTGGATTTCTTCTTTCTATCTGTATTTTGGCTCTTCCTTTTCCACTTACTACTTAAATATTGGAATTTATGAGAGGTTAGTTCTAGGTCTCTTTTTCTTATCCTTCAACACTCTCCCACAGGTGGCCCTGTGTATGTCAGCTGTCTCAGCAAAATTCTTAATAGCATCCCTTTTACTCTCAGAAGCATCTCAGTTTGGATGATAGATTATGTACGCTCCCTATTTAGATACCAGTAACTCCCAGTTCATCCATGACTTCTTATTTATCAAATCTTCTGCAAATTATCTTTCCTTGGATATTTTACAGGCACTTTATATTTAAAATTTCTAAAACTGGACTTTTACTTTTCCTTCCAAAACCCATTTCTCTACAGTCTCCATCTCAGAAAATGGTACCTCCACCCACTTATTTGTTTAAGCTCTAAACCCTGGGGACTGTGTGTGTGTGTGTGTGTGTGTGTGTGTGTGTGTGTGTGTATGTGTATGTGTTTGTGTTTTGCTTGTTGGTTTGTTTTGTAATTCCCTATTCCTTAACACATCCTTCTTCAAGACCTATGTCAATTCTAATTCCATTACTGGCACATAAAGTCAAAAGCCACTATTTCTTCTTGCCTAGGAGCTGCAAAGGACTCTTAACTGGCTCCTGGCTTCTACTCTTGCCTACCTCTCTCACCCCCACCCATACCCTGTTGTTTTAAAAATATGAATTGGATCATATCATTGCCTGCTGAAAACCTTTCAATGGCTTGTCATTGAATCAGAATACAATCCCACTGCTTTCTCTGGCCTCTGAAGCTCTGTGTGCTCTGTCCCATGTCTATTGACATAGTCTCAGGTAGGGCCTATGCTCCTTTTCTCTGCAATTGACACAAATCATCTCTGAGCTCTTCCAGTACAGTGAGCTCTTCCCTGTCCCAGGGCCTTGGCACATGGAATGGTCTCCCATCCACTCCCATTCTTAACCTGGCTGACACCTATTCATTCTTTAGGTCTCAGCTTGAACATCACTTCTGCTAGAATGTGGCATCATTTGGCGATGGTAGGGGGTAGAATTTAAAAAATATTTTATTCAATTCTGAAGTTATACATTTTATTTCTTAAGTTAGAATATATAGTTACGCCAAAAAAGAAAAAAAGGAAGAATCATCCACAATCCCAACACTCAAAGAAAAAAAGAAAGTTGACATTTTAGTGTGTATTTTTCCAAACCTTTTCTCTGTTTACATAGCGTAAATACCAGTTGCTTAGATGGACCCAGGTCCTGAAATTGGTGAGAGTCATTCTCTTCTGTAAATTTTACATGTAATTCACACCAAGACTACTCCTTTACATTGGAAAACTTTTTATGCCTTGTAATATCTCTAGAGATTCTGTGGGGTCAGGCAAACAGTTGTCCTGGTCAGATCTTGCTTCAATTTCCTGCTTCCACTGCTGTCTTGGTTTCCCTTGTGTCTAGTCTCTTGTGTAGACTCAGATATGGGACAGAGCCCCTTATCCTTATCCAAGGTTCTCCTTGCTGGGGGTAGGGGGGAGGGGCTGGAAAATGTTACGGAAGAGCACGGAATGCCGTTAACACATCTCCATTTTCAAAAATCCTTTTGCTGCTTCATCCTGAGAATGCCTTGTTATCCAAGAGTGCAAGCTGCCAGCTGCATTGATAGACTGGGACATCTCTCTTTCTCTCTCTCTCTCTCTCTCTCTTAGCTATGCTTCTCCCTCAGTCCTCCATCTGTCTCAAATCCTGGGACTTTCTTTATAGGGAGCAATTTAATTTTGGTCTTTTTTGGTGGTTCTTTCCAGAGCATTTTCTGGAGGGTCTCACATTCTATACTTAAACTTACTCAAGCATCTTTCCTAAAGAATGGGTATTTTAGGCTGCAGAGAAATCACGCCATTCCTCTGGTGGACAGAAACAGTTCTCACCAGCTGTTGTTTTAGGTTTTTTTCCCCTCTTTTTGGAATATAGAAATACTTTTTTTCTCCCCCAAAACTGTATCATGTATCATTTAATATATACTGGTTAGAAATCTGCTTTCTTCACTTAACAATCAAGGGTGAATATCATCTATGTCAAAACACGTACAAGGTGTGGGCAGTGAGTAAAGTACAGCATTTAATAGACTGTGGTGGGCAGCAGGCCCTGAAGGGATTCTCAAGCCTAATCCATTCATATCTACAAGTTGATCCCCGGGACATTCGTGTGCACATAAAAACTGGAGACACACTGGAGTACAGCATTTATATGGCTTTAATAAGAACAAAATAGCAATATTTTTTCATTGGAAAACCTATAAAAGACAATTTGGGACATTTATATGGCCATTTCATTTGTGATTTGAAACAATTAGCTTTACTTATTAAATGTGACATTGATGCCAAAATGCAAAATGCTTCCCGAAAATATGACGATGCCTTCAATAGCTCCCCCTATACCTTGGCTAAAGGAAACCATAGAGTCTGTGATTTTCACATTACATTTTTATAGGAAGTTAAAATAACAATTTAGTGGTTTTAAAATTAATATAGAATTATCTCTTATCTTTCCAAATATTTACTATTAAATTCTAAATTAGACTTTTAAAAAGCAATTTACAAATATATATATTTAAGACTAAAATACCTTTTGCTTTTGACTCATTAAGAGCATAGTTACTTTAGTACGAGCTCTTTGAATCTATTACCCACAGCAAGGGTGGAATATACTTAATGGGCCCGGTCAAGTTGAAAACTGTGATTATGGTTTAATTTGGAATCCCAAGGAAATACAGGAAAAATGAAATTCCACTGTTGGTTCTCACATTGCAGAAGATTATAATGAAGTGAATTGCTTTTTCCTTAAAAAAAAATCAGAAATTAACTTCCCACCAACATTACTTCTAACTTGTTTTGTTTCAGAGCTCTTAGCAACTATTAATTTAGCTAGTGAGCTATTTGCTGTGCAGGAGCAGCCATGTGAAAATACCAGCTTTTAAAATCCCTCGACTGAAAAGTCATCGAGCACATTTTTTTGCTCCCATTTGAAAAGTTTCAGTTTCCCAGCTGGCAAAAGCATTAAGTGTGTGTATGCTTCCAATTAGAAGCAAGATTTTCCTGGTGCACGGTCCAAGGTTACACAGTGGTCCACAGAGGATTTGTGGAGACCTTTCCCTCTTTGTCTTCTCATTTTCTGCTGCCATTACATGGACAGTTTGCAGAACTTTGGCTGCTGAACAAGTTTCAAAAAATTCTTGAACATTAATTCATTGGGAAGTAGTAACTCCATCTGAACAAAGAGAATGCAGTATTTCAGATTTGTTTCTTTAGAAATAAATTTCAGGAAGTCAGAGAGTTAAAAACCAGAAAGCTATTGTTTCACAAATGGAAGCTATTTGTTCCTGTGCCAGTAGGAATTGTTTTATAATGTTCCTTTCAGAACAGAACAGAATTAAATAATACACTCTGAAATATTTCACCAAGTAATAGACTTACAAGTTTTCATAAGTTGTAAAGGGAGGAGAGAAAATCCAAAGTAAAGACTAAAAGTATTCAAGTCAAGCCTTCATTTATAACATTAAAAAAAAAAACAACTATGCTGAGAATAGAAAGAAGATATTCAAATACTGCATGTAAGTATCAGAAAAAGGTAGTCATTTCACACTTAGGTCCTAGTCTGTCAAACGTAACACTTGAAAAAAATTCTGTGGTTTTATGTTATGATATGTCAATATCACTTTGAAATACAGACCTGAGGCTTGGTATCTAAGCTGCTTTCACATATTACAAGATATCCAGCAGCAGTTTCTACTGCAGAAATCAAAGGAACTTAAACTGAAATGAAAAGGAAACAAGTTAATATCTAGAAAGACTTTAGTATATTTCTAATGTCCAACACAGAGAAAAGACCTTTTGCACAAATAATATTTAAAATGATAGTAATCACTAATTTTTTTCTGTATGTGTATGTCATGTAGGTTGAATAAGAAGTCTATCACTTATACTGTAAAAAAATTTATTGGATAAAATTTATAGAGACTAGTTCATATTGTTATTTGTTGAAATCAAAAGAACCAAGTCTTCAGGAATATTCCAGTGTTTGTCATATTAAAGTTTAGTGGGACCTGTATTTTTATCTAATTTCTTTGTGATTTAAAGTATCATTTATATCAAAAAATAGCTGGAAATCTGGGCTAATACCACATGTGGACTTACATGACGACTTTCTCATTTTTTTAGAGTGTGGTACCGTGGTCCTCCTCTGCGAAGTACCTGCTTGCATGCACCCACGCATGTACCTACACGCAGAACGCTGACTGGTAGGCATTGGTTTTGTTTTTTATTAATTAAATGGACTCAAAGTGGGACTCATTGGAATAGGAATGTAAGCATCCTTGGTCAACCTGCTCGTGGTGGTGGATGCAGAAAACACCTGTTTCATGTCATCATTGCAGAGTCGGTTATAAAAATGGCCTCCGTGGTGGGAAGGGTGACTGTGGTCGCTGTCTCTAGCCCAACCCCCGTTTTCCCTCACCTCCACTACTGCCACCCTTTTCCAATTAGTCTTTCCACTTCCATTGTTGTGCCCCTCCATCCATTCTTCACACAACAGCTAGAGTGATATGTTATTTTTTAAGGTCACTAACATTTTTTTCATTGTGCTAAAATATACTTAAAATTTACCATTTTAACCATTTTAAGTGTACAGTTCAGTGGCATGAAGTACATTCACCTGGTTGTGCGGCCAGCACCACTCTCCATGTCCATAACTTTTTTATCTTTCCAAACAGAAACTCTACCCATTAAGCAATAACTCCTCATTTCCTTCTTTCCTCAGCCCCTGGTGGCCACTATTCTACTTTCTATCTCTGAATGTGACTACTCCAGGTACCTCGTGTAAGTAGAATCATCCTATATTTATCCTTTTATGTCTGGCTTATTTCACTTTGAATGATATCTTTGAAGTTCCTCCTTGTAGCATGTGTCAGAATTTCCTTCCTTTTTAAGGCTGAATAATGTGCCATGTATGTATATACCACATTTTGTTTATCCATTCATCTGTTGATGGACATTTGGGTTGTTTCCACCTTTGGCTATTATGAATAATGCTGCGGTGAACATTAGTGTTCAAATGCCTGTTTGAGTCTCTGCTTTCACTTATTTTGAGTATATACCCAGAAGTAGAACTGCTGGATCATATAATAATTCTATTTTTAATATTTGAGGAATTGCCATGCTGTTTTCTGCAGCAGCTGTACCATTTTGCTTTCCCACCAGCAGTTCCTAACTGTTCCAATTTCTCCACATCCTTGCCAACATGTACTACTTTCTGTTTTTGTTTTGATTTTTAAATAATAGCCATTCTAATGGGTGTGCAGAATGATATTTTTAGAACACAAATAACGTCTCTTCCTGCTTAAAACCCTCCATGGCTTTTTATTGCTCTTTACCATAGTCATCAGGCCTGAGCATATCTGGCCCCTGCTTATTTTTCTGAACTCATCTGGTGCCTCTCCCCTGCCTACTTAATATGTCTTCCAGCCACGCTGATATCTTTTGGCTTCCTAGGATGCTGAACTCTCTCTCCTCTTAGGACTTTTGAATTTGTTCTTCCCCATGCCAGGACTGCCCTCCTTTGCCCTGCATGGATGGCTGTTCATCATGCTTTGAGCCTCTCCCTCCGCAAGCATTGCTAAACCACCCTGTGTAAGGATGCCTTCGCCCTTTGCATTCTCCACAGCTTCTTGTTCATTTCCTGTGCTGCATCCCTCACTGTCTGTAACAGTCCATTCCTTTGCTTGCTTCCTGCTTGCCTGCACCAGTAGAATGTAAGCTCTGTGAGGGCAAAAACAGTGTCTGCATTTGCTGCTGTCTCCTCAGAGCCTGGTAGGCTCATAATAAAAGGAATTTGTTAGAAATGCAACTTCTCAGGCCCCACCCGGGAACTACTAAACCAGAATCTGCATTTTAACAAGATACCCAGGTGACCAGTATTCAAAGTGAAGTTGAGAAGCCCTGTTCTAGGTCACCCAGTCTTCACTATTATGCCAATTCTATTGTACAACCCATCCATGCAATTTATATTTCAGATAAGATTTTAAATTTTTAGGTACTCTTTTAAAATTGTTGATAACTCATTTTTGATTACTCATTTTTATCGCAGTCCAATCTGATTATGGATGTGATATCATCTCAAAATATTTTGTGGCTACTCATTATAAATTTACAGGTTTTTTTTCTGTTTCTCAGATTATTTCTGTTCCTTCCATGTTTCCTTCTTCTGTCTGTTAACCTTGTTGCTTGCATTTGTCAGCTGTCTTGTGGTAACAAGTGATCCCAAACCTCCATGGCTCAGAACAAAAGTGTGTTTCTTGTTTCACTTTTATGTTGGCTACAGGTCAATGCTGGTTCTTCTCCTGCTCCACATGTCTTTTTATCCCAGGGGGCTGAAGGAGGGGCCTTAATATGGACCATGCCTTTCTTGAGGCAGAAGGAAAAGAACAAGAGGGTTAAGGGAAACACACATAAGGGCTCTTAAAAGTTTTGTTTGGATAGGGGGTCCATCGAATCTGCCCTCATGTTATTCCAAAGCAACTTGCAAGGATAAATCCAGATAGAGTGGGAGGTATGCTTCTCCCACAAGAAACACTACAAGGCTCAGGTCAATGAATAGAGTTATATAATCCTGTTGCAAGAAGGAGGAGTATATAATTGCAAACAATAATACAGTTTACTGCTGTCTTCTTCTATGATGTTGATGTTTTTCAAAGACTTGATATGTGTGTGTGTATCTATATATACACACACACACATATCATAATGTGTAATGAAGCTTATATATGTATATATAGTGTGTATATATATGTGTATTAGGTTATTAAGTATGAAATGTCCATTTTTATTATGAAGGTACATCCTCAGTCTTTCAAACACACGTTTTGGCTTGTGATTATCTTTCACATTTTTTTTTAGAGTGATTTTTGTGAAAACATGGATAAATGGATAAAAAAGTCAAAAATTCATGTTATTTTCGAATATGAGTTCCTTCATGGAACCAATGCAGCACAGACAGCTTGAAACATCAATGAAGTGTTTGGGAAGGATGTGGCTAATGAACACATAGTACTGGATGGTTTGAGAAGTTCTCTTCCAGTGATTTTAATCTCGAAAATGAGCCACATGGGCATCCTGAGACCAAGGTGGATAATGATGAGCTGAAAGCTGTAGTGGAAGCAAATCCATCTCAACCTATGTGTGAATTAGCAGCAAGGTTTGACATTACTGTTCCAACAATATTGGAGCATTTGAAACAAATTGGCAAGGTAAAGAAGCTGGATAGATGGGTGCCACATGAATTAAATGAGCATTAGAAGAGAAATTGTCTCGAAGCTCGACTTTCTTTGCTGTCACAACATAAAGGTGAACAATTTCTATGCCATATTGTTACAGTGATGAAAAATGGATTCTTTTTGACAATCGCAAGCATTTGTCACAATGGTTGGATAAAGATGAAGTGCCAAAACACAGTCCCAAACTGAATATTCATCAAAAAGAGTTAATGGTGTCTGTTTGGTGGTCCAGCACTGGTATTATCCACTACAGCTTCATGAAACCTGGTCAATCAGTGACAGTGGATGTCTACTGCAGCCAATTGAATGAAAGATGAGGATGCTTGCAATTAAGCAGCCGAGATTGGTCAATAGAGACAGGCTAATCCCCTTGCAGGACAATGCTCAACTACATCTTGCACAAACAATGTTGCTCAAACTACAGAAGCTGGACTGGAAACTCTCTGTCGTCCACTGTATTCACCAGACCTTGCACCAACTGACTACCACTTCTTCGAGGCTTTGGACCACTTTGTGGGAGAAAAAATATTCAATTCTCAACAAGCTGTGAAAAATGCCTTTTGTGGTTTCATTGCCACTTACTCTCCAGGCTTCTTCGCTGCTGGCATAAACAAGCTACTGTTAAGACAGCAAAACTGTGTCGATAGTTTAGGCACATACTTTGATTAATTGTATTGCTTCTTGTTTGAGATAGAATAAACTACACTTTTTTGATTAGAAATCAAATATTTCATATTTAATGACCTAATGTATAAAAATATGTACACACACACATACCGCTCTTATATATATAAAACCCACCTATGTTGGTTTGCATAGGCAATTGGCATGGATTTTCTCTGAAATTGTATAGATGTGTTTTCCCTAGAAATTTCTCCCTAGAACGAGAGGGCGGATGGTAGTTATTGCTATGGAAATGGGTGGTGTGTTCAGATCACCAGGCTTCTCTAAACGATGCTGAGTAGGAAGCAGGAAGGTACCACTTGCTACCAGCTCCTGGAGCGGTTTACATGCATTATTCCAGCTGGCATTTCTCACTGAATTCAGAGGAGGCATATGGGAGATAGAGTAGAAGAAGAACAAAACATCTTCAGATCAAAGAATATTGGTCTAAAGGCTCATAAAATGTGATCAAACTTTGCTGTGATCAAACTCTGTCATGGAAGTAGTGGTGAGGGCTTTTTGGCCCAGGCTTGAGGTTTGAATATTTTTCCCAGCACAGTAGGAGGCCACTGGAGGGTTCTAATCAAGGAAGTAATGTGATCTGATGTGTAGATCATTTCATTTTGGAAATGATAAAATATTTGATAGAAAAGAATATTTGTTATATTCATAAAGTATTATGAAGACTATTAATGAAATGAACACTCACAGGCTATTCCAACCCAATGTCAGCAATATTTTATCAATCAGCGTCCTAAAGCGATACTCATTATTTGAACAAGGTGAATTTAACACAAAGAATTGTTAAGTACTTGTGAAGTTGTTAACTGGGTAACTGGAGAGTGAAGAGAAAGCACTAAGGTGTCATAAATGTAGCAACTGCAGGAAGCAGCTACCACCCCTGGAGCTGGAACAAAGGGAGGAAGTTAAAATTATTAAACTCTGAGGCTTAGAGGAGGGGCCTGCAGAGCTGAAATCTAGACCCCTGAGGAGGGGGCACTGCTTGGCTGGTGATGTTACCAGTGCCTTGGGGTTCCCTGGGAGCCTGTTCCCATTGTTATTTCCTGCTGTACCCACAGGATTAACCACTGTCCTGAATTTATTCCCGTGCATTTCTTTAGAATTTTACTACATATGCCTGTTTCCAACATTATATTATTTAGTACTCTCTGTTTTTAAATATTAAGAATAGTTACCTTTAAATGTTTTCTTCTAAAGGTTTTAGAGTTTTAGCTTTTCTTTTAGGTGTATGACCCATTTTGGGTTAATTGTGTTAACTTGTATATGGGTGTTGAGGTTCATATTTTTCTGTACAGAGACTCTGGCCTGCCAGGGTCTCACACAGACACTCAGAACTAAACACCTGTCCACAGCCTCAGAGGGTGGGTGCTCCTGGGCAGCAAGGAGGACAATGAATCCCTCACTAGACTCACATGGCCCCTAATGCCAAATGGACAGTGTGTATCCTGGCATAAGTGTAAGTTTTCTTATATTTTCTCATAAGTATTTCTGTTTGGTGGTTTGTGATGGTTAATTTTGTGTATCAACTTGGCTAGGCCATTGTATCCAGATATTTAGTTGAGGACTATTCTAGATGTTATTGTGAAGACATTTTTCAGATAAGATTAACATCTAACTCAGTAGACTTTTCTATTTGTTTGTTTTTAAATTTTTTTATTTTCCTTTTTTAGGGACAGGGTCTTGTTATGTTGCCCAGGCTGGAAGGCAGTGGCTTAGTCATAGCTCGTTGCAGCTTTGAACTCTTGGGCTCAAGTGATCCTCCTGCATCAGCCTCCAGAATTGCTGGGACTATAGGCATACACCACCATGCCCGGCTAATTTTTCTTATTTTCTGTAGAGACGTAAATCAGTAGACTTTGAGAAGAGCAGATTACTCTTCATACTGTGGGTGGGCCTCATCTAATCAACTGAAGTCCTTAAGACAAAAAAAGACAGATCTCCCCTGGGGAAGAGGGAATTCAGCCAGTAGGCTGCCTTCAGATTTGAGCTGCAACTTTGATTCTCCTGGGCCTGTAGTCTGCTGGCCCACCCTACAGATTTTGGACTTGTCAGCCCCAACAATCTTGTAAGCCAAGTCTTTAAAATTAATCTCTCTCTGTATATATACATATCCTATTTGTTCTGTTTCTCTGGAGAACTTGATGAATGCATGCTCTTTTTATTGGGTTTTTGGAAATAGGACAACTTTATCTGCAAGGCTGTATCAGAGTCTCTCTGTCTGCACTTTGACTCATGGAGTAAGCTTTTTTGTTTAGTTCCACAGTAGATGATTGTGTCTAATTTTGTCAGTAGAGAGGATGGTGGGGCACTGTCTACTGGGCACTTGGTTCAGGGTTCTGTGGCCAAGAAAGAATGGGGGGTAGATATTAGAGAGGCAATCAGCAGTCTGCTCTAGATGAAAATGATCTGCTTAGCAGGACTTTCCCTTCTGTGAATTCAATTCTTTACCCAAAACAGGTCCAAGCAATAGGTGCATTTCTTCGTGTATGGCAAAATCTTTTGAAGGTTTAGTGTATTTCTCCAATGGGGCAGGCTCTGTTGGGCCCAATCTTCCCACTCCCTTTTCCTTTTTCTTTATGGACACATGCTGCCTTAGCATCTTGGCTTCAGCAGGCAGTGGCTTCATTTCTCCATGCGGGGTGAGAGGGGAGGCCAAGCCCTGGGCACAGGAATCTCCCCTGGTCAGGAGGCCCACAGTCATGCTGAGCTCTGCTACCCTGGGCTCCATAAGATTAAAAGAAATGTCTTCTTATATTCATAAACTATCCTGCAATGGATTACTTAGATGGCAAGTGTCAGTCATTTATTACTTGAGGGTTGGCTAAACCTTGGGCTTAGTAAACGCATAAAGGGATACGTAAAGTCCATGCTCTAAGGCCTGATCAATGAGGCTCCGGCCCAGAAAATGCATGGGACTCATCATATGCCTTGGAGGACTCAGGCTGAGCCACTTCTGTGGTCTGTGTTCTGGACAATGAGTGGAGGAAGCAGAAGAGCAGAGATGATTAAGGCATCCTATGGTTTAGACTTGCTACCACTGGACGACATTTAAAGTCCCAGGCCCTCACTTTTCAAGTGCTCCCTAGAGCTGGAGAGCAAAAAAAAAAAAAAAAAAAAAAGACATTAGGACATTGTTCATAGCTGCGAATAAAGTAATTTAAAGCATATAATCAAGTAAACATTTACTTCTGGCTGTTACAGAGTTCGAAAATGCATTCTCCAAAGATGTAGACCAAACTAACTCTCCTTTCGAAGTTAATGCCTGAAGAGAGAAGATACATTTTCCCAGACCCCCAAGGTTTGTCTTCTGATGTGTGTAATAAAACAACCTCCAAACTCCAACGGAAGAGGCAGGCTGGATGTGTAGCAGAGAATAACTTGATAAGTACATTTGATTTATAAATGACAATATCAAATCACTAGACTTTTACAAAATATCCTTTTATGACAAAACTCATTTCCTTTCTAAGGGTGCTGTTAAAGAAGGTGTATTTGCAATATTTTAACAATTTAACCACAGGCTAGCTTTATAACACAGTCACGTAAAGATATAAAATAACATTTAGGTACATTATAATATTTAGCAAGATAGGAAAATAAGGGTCTTGCCTTTAATAATATTCAAAAACAGACTTATTCCAAGGAGAAAAATCTTGTGCATTCTTCTTTTTCTATAAATTTATAAGTCATTGCAAGAAGAAAATAATTAATGCCCTTTTATTATTATTACTTTTTAATGAACTGTGCCTCTGCTAGGTGGGGGCTCGAGGCATTTTTACTTGCATTGTTGAAGATAAAAGCCTTAAAAGCCCCAGTGAGCTGAGCAGATCTCCCCTCCAATCTGGCAACATTTGGGAACAGAAGACCCTCTGCCTGTGTGAGATGTGGCCG
>NW_012141302.1:764875-766841 GCF_000956105.1 Propithecus coquereli | reverse complement strand
AAGGAAAAGAACAAGAGGGTTAAGGGAAACACACATAAGGGCTCTTAAAAGTTTTGTTTGGATAGGGGGTCCATCGAATCTGCCCTCATGTTATTTCCAAAGCAACTTGCAAGGATAAATCCAGATAGAGTGGGAGGTATGCTTCTCCCACAAGAAACACTACAAGGCTCAGGTCAATGAATAGAGTTATATAATCCTGTTGCAAGAAGGAGGAGTATATAATTGCAAACAATAATACAGTATACTGCTGTCTTCTTCTATGATGTTGATGTTTTTCAAAGACTTGATATGTGTGTGTGTATCTATATATACACACACACACATATCATAATGTGTAATGAAGCTTATATATGTATATATAGTGTGTATATATATGTGTATTAGGTTATTAAGTATGAAATGTCCATTTTTATTATGAAGGTACATCCTCAGTCTTTCAAACACACATTTTGGCTTGTGATTATCTTTCACATTTTTTTTTAGAGTGATTTTTGTGAAAACATGGATAAATGGATAAAAAAGTCAAAAATTCATGTTATTTTCGAATATGAGTTCCCTCATGGAACCAATGCAGCACAGACAGCTTGAAACATCAGTGAAGTGTTTGGGAAGGATGTGGCTAATGAACACATAGTACTGGATGGTTTGAGAAGTTCTCTTCCAGTGATTTTAATCTCGAAAATGAGCCACATGGGCATCCTGAGACCAAGGTGGATAATGATGAGCTGAAAGCTGTAGTGGAAGCAAATCCATCTCAACCTATGTGTGAATTAGCAGCAAGGTTTGACATTACTGTTCCAACAATATTGGAGCATTTGAAACAAATTGGCAAGGTAAAGAAGCTGGATAGATGGGTGCCACATGAATTAAATGAGCATTAGAAGAGAAATTGTCTCGAAGCTTGACTTTCTTTGCTGTCACAACATAAAGGTGAACAATTTCTATGCCATATTGTTACAGTGATGAAAAATGGATTCTTTTTGACAATCGCAAGCATTTGTCACAATGGTTGGATAAAGATGAAGTGCCAAAACACAGTCCCAAACTGAATATTCATCAAAAAGAGTTAATGGTGTCTGTTTGGTGGTCCAGCACTGGTATTATCCACTACAGCTTCATGAAACCTGGTCAATCAGTGACAGTGGATGTCTACTGCAGCCAATTGAATGAAAGATGAGGATGCTTGCAATTAAGCAGCCGAGATTGGTCAATAGAGACAGGCTAATCCCCTTGCAGGTCAATGCTCAACTACATCTTGCACAAACAATGTTGCTCAAACTACAGAAGCTGGACTGGAAACTCTCTGTTGTCCACTGTATTCACCAGACCTTGCACCAACTGACTACCACTTCTTCGAGGCTTTGGACCACTTTGTGGGAGAAAAAATATTCAATTCTCAACAAGCTGTGAAAAATGCCTTTTGTGGTTTCATTGCCACTTACTCTCCAGGCTTCTTCGCTGCTGGCATAAACAAGCTACTGTTAAGACAGCAAAACTGTGTCGATAGTTTAGGCACATACTTTGATTAATTGTATTGCTTCTTGTTTGAGATAGAATAAACTACACTTTTTTGATTAGAAATCAAATATTTCATATTTAATGACCTAACATATAAAAATATGTACACACACACATACCATTCTTATATATATAAAACCCACCTATGTTGGTTTGCATAGGCAATTGGCATGGATTTTCTCTGAAATTGTATAGATCTGTTTTCCCTAGAAATTTCTCCCTAGAACGAGAGGGCGGATGGTAGTTATTGCTATGGAAATGGGTGGTGTGTTCAGATCACCAGGCTTCTCTAAACGATGCTGAGTAGGAAGCAGGAAGGTACCACTTGCTACCAGCTCCTGGAGCGGTTTACATGCATTATTCCAGCTGGCATTTCTCACTGAATTCAGAGGAGGCATATGGGAGATAGAGTAGAAGAAGAACAAAACATCTTCAGATCAAAGAATAT
>NW_012141302.1:685308-762095 GCF_000956105.1 Propithecus coquereli | reverse complement strand
TACAGAGTTCGAAAATGCATTCTCCAAAGATGTAGACCAAACTAACTCTCCTTTCGAAGTTAATGCCTGAAGAGAGAAGATACATTTTCCCAGACCCCCAAGGTTTGTCTTCTGATGTGTGTAATAAAACAACCTCCAAACTCCAACGGAAGAGGCAGGCTGGATGTGTAGCAGAGAATAACTTGATAAGTACATTTGATTTATAAATGACAATATCAAATCACTAGACTTTTACAAAATATCCTTTTATGACAAAACTCATTTCCTTTCTAAGGGTGCTGTTAAAGAAGGTGTATTTGCAATATTTTAACAATTTAACCACAGGCTAGCTTTATAACACAGTCACGTAAAGATATAAAATAACATTTAGGTACATTATAATATTTAGCAACATAGGAAAATAAGGGTCTTGCCTTTAATAATATTCAAAAACAGACTTATTCCAAGGAGAAAAATCTTGTGCATTCTTCTTTTTCTATAAATTTATAAGTCATTGCAAGAAGAAAATAATTAATGCCCTTTTATTATTATTACTTTTTAATGAACTGTGCCTCTGCTAGGTGGGGGCTCGAGGCATTTTTACTTGCATTGTTGAAGATAAAAGCCTTAAAAGCCCCAGTGAGCTGAGCAGATCTCCCCTCCAATCTGGCAACATTTGGGAACAGAAGACCCTCTGCCTGTGTGAGATGTGGCCGGGGAAGACTCCTCAGGGAGATCAAAGGAAAGACCCAGCCGATCAAAGGAAGCACATACCTGATTTCTTCTCTCCCAGATAAAAGTGACTTCATAGACCAAGATTATGGGGATAGGGATTTTTCGAACTCTAAGAAATACCATTGCATCCTAGAAGCCTAGAATTAAGATAGACCAGCGAAAACAGATAAAGGTATTAAGAAAGATGTAGTTTTTCTTTCTTGCTTTTTATTTTTCCCTTCCCTTCTCTTTCTTTCTGTCCTCCCTCCTCCCCTTCTCCCCTTCATTCCCTTTCTTCTCTATCTCTCTCTCTTTCTCTTCTTATGGTTTGTAGCCACATTAAAAAGTAAAATGAAACATTAATATTTAATAACAAATGTATTCAATCCAATGTACACAAAATATTGTCATGTTAATAAGGGATCAATACAAAAATTATTAATGAGATATAGTGCAGTCTCTTGGTTTCCGGTGCTAGGTTTGACAGTGGTGTGTATTTTGCACTTACAGCACGTTCTGATCTGGACCAGTCACGTTTCCAACGCTCAGCAGCTGCATGTGGCTCATGGCTACCGTATTGGACAGTACAGGTCTGAGGAAAGAAAAGAGTGGCATTAACAAATGCGTGGTCGATTCCAGTTTGGAGAAGTATTGATGAGGCTGTGATAAGAAATGTTGTTAAGTGCTGGCTCAAATGCCTGGATCTTTATTGCACATGTAGATATTTTTAATGATCTCAACCCTACATGGCAATGATGTATCAAACAAAATTCCCTTCCAGGAACTCACGAATGAGTTTGCCAGGCAGAATGTTCCCAAATTCCATTGAAGGCTGTGGGTAGACACAGGGGAAACATGACTCTCAGCACGGGTTAGCGGTCTGGAGCACGCACACGGTGTCTGTCCCCATCATCGTGACACAGTGAGACGGGCTGTTCAGAGGCTCCCAGGGAGTCGTGCAATCTGGTGGAAATAACCAGCCAACAAACACTGAAAGACATAATGCAATGTAAAGACAGTAATGCTATAAAGTTAAGAAAAAATTACTGAAGTATTTATGTGAGGAAATATCTTAGGGAAGATTTATATGGGATAAAATTATAGATGGCAAGTGAAGTTGTGAGGAGATTTTGCTTTTTAATTAAATGTGGCAAATTTGGGGCTTAGAAGACATACAAATCCCTGTTTTTAGGGTTCCCTCTATGTGAAGTCCTCAATTTGCTCTTAGGGTTTACTGGGGCTGCAGAGATAAGAACTTGGGCTTTGAGGAGGTGTGACAGGGAGGTGTGACCTGCCTACCTGCTTCCACCTACTCTCCCCGTTAGCGCAGCCGGCATGGGTTTGTGAAGACATCAGTCAGACTAACGTGTTCAAAAGCAAACACAGAGAAACATTCAGAAGAAACAGATGCTGTGCTCGGGAGTCCACAGAGAAGTCACAGGATTGGGCCCTGCCAGGTTTTTCTGCCGCATCCTGCAACTTCCTGCCGTTCGCCACCTCCAGCCCGTTGGTTCCTCAAACGCTCTGTGCTCATTCCCACTTCAGGACCTTCGCGTGTGCACGTGGCGCGGAGATTAAGAGGCTGACCCGGAGCCAGATGAGCTGGGCTCTGCCGCCAGAGGAACACAGGAGACCCCCTGTGCCTTCGCTTCCTCGTTCGTAACGTGGTGACACTAACAGCGCACCTGCCTTCTAGGGTTGTTGTGAAGATCAGATGAATCGTCGGTGGGTGTTGACACTTAAAACAGTGCCTTGCCTTGAAAAGTGGAAACAAAAGTAGGCTTGTCGCAAACTCACACAGCAGCAAAATGTGATCTGAACCGAGGCGAGACTATTGGTGTGTATTTATCTCATTGTGATAAATACATGTTTTCTGCAGAGATATCGATAAGATTGATTATGAGGTGCTGCCCCAGACTCCGCAGAGGGTGTCATATACAATCTGGCAGGCACCGTATTCTATTTCTAAACCCCCCAAATTCTAATTCTGAAACTTGCCTTTCCCCAAGGGCTTTGTATAAGGGCTGGTGGACATGTGTCACTGTTGTTCAAGAGCCCATGTACCGCTCACCTGTTTGGGGAGGCACCTGAACATTTGACCTCGGTGGCTCTCTGCTCTGCGGTGTCTTCTGTTCTATGACCCTGTTCATTTTTTGCTGCCGAACTTCTCAATATCTGCAATTATCTTCTTTGCTTTATGGCCTTAATGACTATTTACTTCCTAACAGGTCCAAAAATTATACCTCCAGTGGGGACCTCTCCCCCAAACTCCAGATCATATTTACAGATGACAACCTGACGCCTCCACTGGAATGTCCAGAAGTCGGACTTCTGATGTCTCTGACCCGCTCCTCCAACTCATTCTCCTTTCCCCATCAAGGTTAAGGACAGCTCCAGCCTTTCTGTTGTTTCAGCCAGAATCTCTGGAGTCTTCCTTGGAGTCTCCTCTCCTGCCCTCCTGCCCTATGTGTGTCTCCCACCAAATCCCATCGGCTTTGCCCTCAAAGTCTGTCTGAGGTCTGCCCACCTCTTGGCCCTTCCGGTGCGAGTCATCATGGCCTTACCTGGATTCCTGCCAGGGCCCCGTCTGGATCTTCTGAGGACCTCCTGCCCCTCTCCTGCTCCTTCCCCCTGAGACACACTGCCTTCTTGCTGTCCCCAGCCTTGCTGCCTCTCTCCCTGTCTAGACTGTCTCTCCCCCGGACTCCCTAGTGTTGCGAATGTCTATACCCCACTCAGAAGGTCCTGCCTGGCAGCTCTATTGAGCTGTGAGTCCCGTCACCCTCGTTCGTAGACCCCTTGCTGCTCGGCCTCCTGGTGACATGGAACCACTCCTCTGGGCCCAGTTTGTGCACCTGCCTGGATTTGCTGGGCAGTGCTTCTCTGCTCAGCGACCCTCCGGGAAGATCACCTGGTACCTACCACCTTCTGGTGGCTCAGGCAGACGTGGACAGAGCTTTGCTTTTGCTGAAGCTATAAGCCAGCTTGGTAACCCATCCCTTGTGTTTTTTTCTCCTCCTTTTCCTGCCTCATCCTCTCTTCTCTGGTTTCTGTTTCTCTGGAATTTCACTCTCAAAGAAATATTAGCCATAAGCTTTTGCCTCAGATTCTATCTTCTAGGGAATTCAGTATAAATCAGATACTATACACTTGGCTTTTAAACTTTATCACCTATGTCCCTTTCTAGTATACAAGCTCCCTAGGGCAGGGTGTGTGTGTGTGTGTGTGTGTGTGTGTGTGTGTGTGTGTGTTTCATTCAGGGCTGTACTCTCAGAGCCCAGAACAGTGTCTGGCACTTTGAAAGTGCTCAGTAAACATGAGTTGAATGAATGGATGTTTATCTGAATGTTATCTGTCCCTCTCACTAGACCTCAACTTCCATGAGGGCAGGATCACAGCCATCTTTCTCAGTATTGTTTTGCACTACAATAGTTTGTGAAGCATGTTAGCTCTCAGTAAATGTTAATATTTTTAAATGAACACATAAATAAAGCCAAGAGAAAGTAATACATAGAGAGAACATCATCGAGGGAAGGATTGCAAACCAGGGACATATCCATGGAAGTTTTGAAAGGGCCAGGTGACACAGAAAAGTGACTCCCAATGCTGGGAGCCACTTGAAGTCCAAGTGGGTCCTTGGCTTCCTGCAGCAAAGAATTCGGGAGTGAGAGTGAGCAGACAGTCTAAAGCGAAAGCGAGATTTATTCAGAAACTACAGAAAGTCTACTCCACTGACAGGGCAGAGGCAAGTTCTCCCTGCAGAAGAGAACTGGCCGCACAGTTTCTGTTGCCTTTCTATTTAAGCAATGACTTAATTATAGGCTAAACAAGGGGAGGAATATTCATGAGAGGGGTGGTGTTTTTCTAGAATCAGGGTGACACCATCTACTTCTTCACCATCGTGGTTCCAACGGGTTGGAACTTGCCCTGCCTCCATCTTGTTTTGATCAGGGTAGTTTGAAACTTGGGCATTGTTTAAAATTACTTCATTTTATGATTTTTGTCATTATTTGTATGAATACGCTGCTAATTAACACAAGTAATCACCCATACCAACTAATATTTATTGTGCACCTGTTTTGTGCAAGGCACTGTGCCAAGTCCAGTGCGGACGGTCTGTGCCCCAGGAGCTTGTGGTCAAAACCGAGAGACTTGGCTTCCAGGCGCTGCTCTCTGACCCTTCCATTCTCTGAGTCTCTCCTCCTCTTCTCTTCCCACCCACCTCATCTTTTTAGTTCCGCTGGGCTCTAAGAAAAATTAAAATAGAACAGGAGAGAGAAGTAAGGAAAACTTCTCCATGTAAAGTGGGTCAGCAGAGAGAGAATAGAAGGCAGATTAAAAAGAGGGGCGGGGGAGTGAAGTAGCTCGGAATATAGTACCCAGGGAGGCAGATGGAGCTCTGGGAGGAGGAGAGAGGTAACGGAAAGACCATGAAGTAGGGGAAATTAACCAGGTAGGGGGTAAACCAAGGGAGGTGTCATTTTTTGCTCAGGCATTCATTTTTTTGAGTACCCAGACACTGAATACCCCCGTCCTGGTCCATGGAAAAACACTTCGTACTGAGCTCCTGTGATATGCATTTGGGGTCTCTGATGTGCGCAGACACCTCGTGTCTCCCACGCTGCATGCGCCTGATCTCTCTGTAAGATTATTTTCTTGGCCACTGGAAGCAGTCTTGTTTGTTCAGGGCAGGAGAGAGACGTACTCACTTTGGGTGCCAAAAAACTCAGTAACTAAGACAAGGAATATTTTAAAGTAGTAGTTTTAAAAATCAAAATTAATGCAAAAATGCATATATGAATATAAAAAATTACATAAAGGCAGTATTAATATCCTAGGGCTGAAAGAACAGATCATTTGCCCCTATCAATAGTGCAATTAACATAGATTCTTTATAGTCAAAGACAAAGGGAAGGGGTGTAGGGAAAGACACCAGCCAGAGCAGCTGTAATTACTCACATTGTGCTCAATTGTGCGAGCGCAGTAGGAACAGCTGGTCTGAGGTCTCTGGCTGCTTTGGGAATGATTGAGATGGGTTTGTGCTGCCATCTAGTGGTAAGATTGTGATATAAGCCATTTTCACTTCTGGAGTCTCTTTTGGGCGAAAAACGTGATTAAACCTGAAAAGATCCAAGACAAGGAGATATTCAAATGTGAGAAACTTTCTAGATCAACGGGTTTTTGGAGTTGTGCTCAAGTTCAACCAATTATTGGATATTCTGGGTTTTTTTTCCTTATTAAATGCGGATCGAACTATTACTATGTTGAAGGGGCCGTGCTGGGTATGAAATGGTGTTTAAGCACCAGCATCTCTCTGTGCTGGGAGAGCTCTTTGAGACTCTGGGCAGGAGGGACTGTGCAATTCATCCACCAGCCCATTTTATTAAAAACAAAAACAAAGAACCCCGGAGAGGGTTGGAGAGAGTAAAATATTTGTCTAAAGTTGCATAATTGCTTGATAGGAGAGTCAGTCTTGGAATCCAGTTGTGCACACTTTTCATTACATAATGTTGCCTTTCTAACCTTAGAGAAAACTTGTTCTTACGATGCTGAGACAAGCATTTTAAAGTTACTCCTCTTTTATTCTTCCTGCAGGGAGTAGTTGCAGCGTATTCAGATAGGGATTAGGGAAAGAAGTCAGCGGCATTTCTGCCAGTAGCATCTCCAGCCTAACTTCCATGATCAGTTCTAATACGAAACTTGCTCCACGAGTATTCAAGAGTCAAGATGATTCAAAATGTACAAGAATCATCTTTGTTAAAAGTAATTTATTTAACTAACACTAGAAGGAGAATTAATAACTTGCTCCCTTGTGTTTGTGCCAATAACGGTGTCATTCTCTTCTTTTTTTAACTAAGCTGTTTTCCATTTCAAATCTCAAAGAGACCCTGGCTTCAGGGAATCACCACTCGTCCTTCCTCCTCCTTCCATCTTGAAAATAACTTCATCTTTCTACATGCAGGGCTCTAAATGTTCATCAATAACACTTCTTATATTGGTGTTTCTTGTTCAAGGTAAAATAATAAACTCTGGTAAAAAAAATAAAATAATCAAGGTAAAAAAATAAAATAATAAAAGGCAAAGAAAAAGGCTGATTAAGTGTTAAGTGGCATGTATATTTAATAGATACTGTATTCAATTTTTATTATAAAAATTTTCAAACGTACACACATGTGGAGTTTGCAATGAACCTCAGTATATCCATCATCCAATTCACCGAATTAACATCACTTGTTTAGTATGATCCTGCCATATTATTTCCTCTACCCTGTTTTCTTTCTTTTTTTCTGAAGAATTTAAACAAGTCTCAGAAATTTCACCCTTATATATTATACTTTGTTAGAATTCCTTATGTGTGTGTATATACATATTTGTGTGTGTATATTTAATATATGTACATGTGTGTATACATTTATATATTTAATATATGTATATGTATGTTGTATATATATTCATATATATAGTCTCACGTGCCACATGACATTTGGGTCAACAATGGACCACATATACAGCGATGGTCCTATAAGATTGTAATGGAGTTGAAAAATTCCTGTCACTAGTAATGTTGTAGCCATCATAATATCTTAGTTCAATGCGTTACTCACATTTGTGGTGATGCTGGTGTAAACAAACCTACTGCACTGCCAGTCGTATAAAAGTATAGCATATACAATTATGTACAGTACATAATACTTGATAGTGTTAATGACTATTTTACTGTTTAATGTATTTACTATACCATACATTTTATTGTTATTTTAGAGCATACTTCTTCTACTTATTAAAAAAAAAGTTACCAGTAAAACAGCCTCAGGCAGGTCCTTCAGGATGTATTCCAGAAGAAGGCATTGTTGTCACAGGAGATGACAGCTCCACGCATGTTATTGCCTCTGAAGACCTCCCAGTGGGACAAAATGTTGAGGTGGAAGATGGTGATATTGATGATCCTGACACTGGGTAGTCCTACGCTAACGAAGGCAGAAAAAAACAATGACCTAGTGCAAGCAGTCAGGCAGGTGGAGATCCCCCTACTCTTGGGAGCTTCAGCCTTTTTGTGCTATTTAGTTCTTAGACTGTTCGGATGAGGCCCCCCCCCACATTGGGAAGGGCAATCTGCTTTACTCAGTCTTCTGATTCAAATGTGACTCTCATCGGAAACACCCTCACAGACATGCCCAGAATAACGTTTGCCCAAATGTCTGGGCACCCTGTGGCCCAGTCAAGTCGTTGCATAAAATTAGCCATCACAGTGGCGTCCACCATAGTCACCAGGTAGAGGTGCATTTTCTGCTGTGGGAATGAATGAGGACTCTGTGTAGTGACGCTCTGTGACTGTGTGAGCATCCTGCTCCCCAACATCTTACCCAACGGAATCATAGATTTCTAAACTTCCAAAAGGTGGCACAAAGTGTTGGGGTAATTGAAAAGATGAAGATAACATCCTTAAATGTTAAGAACTTCCTGCGGGATTGGGATCAAGGTCAAGATCCAGATTGGGAAGCTAAGGGTCAGAGACTGATACGGATCTGACAGGGAGCGACAGTCTAGAGCCAGGCAAGGGCAGGCAAGTGGCTCTCCTGACTGGCGGCACATGCTCATGTAGATTCAGAGCCAGGCAAAAATTGTGGGAGCTCCCATTTTGCTCTCCTGGCTCTCCCCAAAGGCAAGGAGCAGGACTTCATGAGAAGAAAGTAGGAGGGGGTGGTTACTTGGCTCAGCAGGAGTCTGAGATGGTGAAAGTAGCTCTTGCTTTAGCTTGGAGAACTCTGGGACAGTCCTTGGAGAAAGGACTGTCTCGCTCTGCTGCGTGGCGACACCTTGTTTTGCCATAAGTGCACTATGGGTTCTGGTTCTGGGCCTCCCATCTGTCCCCCGTGCTTGGAGCCTGGTGGGGGGCGCAGACCTGTGGCAGGAAGACGGGCGAGGAACCATCTCCTCATCCTAATTGTTCTTCAGGGTATAAGGGCCTGCAATAGTGCAACCTGCCTTTGCTGACCAAAGAACCATCTTAGCAGCAGGAGCTTCTCATTTTATGAGAAACAAACAAAACAAAACAAAATAAAACAAAAAACCTTCTCTCCAATATTCCTCCCCTCAAAGCTTTGTTGTTACTGTGATTATTTTAAGGCACTATATGGCATCTTTAAGCATCAATGTCACTCACATCACATTATGACTTTCCAAATGCCTACTTCCTCTTAGGAGATTAATGTATCATTTTTCCCCCTTAATACCTCACCTCCACTGCTATAACTTCTAATTGCCTCAATTTTTATAGCATTTTTTACATTTTAAAGAGAAATCAAATACTCTTTCATTTTATCCTTACAATAATAAGGAGATATTGTTGCTGATTTGTTTTCTGTAAACTGAGGCAAAGGCAAGTAAAATAACTCACTAAGAATTCCAGAGCAACTCCCGAGGTTTCCTGAACATTGATCTAGCGAGGGGGATCCTTGAATAGAGGGCTGGAGCCACAGTGGTGTTTCTGAGGGGCATTTTCATACTTTGTTGCTGTGTACATTGCAGACGGCAACTTTCATTAGTACCCTTCACTTAGGCTCAAGAGGTCTCAGTTGCTTTTGTAAACAATGTCTTTTTTATGTTGACACTTTGACAAGTTTGCTCACCTTTTCATTCTAAAAAAAGCAACAAAAGCCTTTGCTATGTCTGTCCCTATTTATTGTTCCAAAAGGTATTGATTTGAGAAGTATTGGAACAGGAATTAGTGGGAAGATCAATGCCAGGCTACCTTGCACGTGAACTCTGATGTACAAGAGGTTCAAGCTAATTTCCATAAGACTTTACCTTGAAGAAGGAAGTTAAACTTATAAAAAGAAGTTATATTTAATATAATTGCAAGTCATGATTCAACTTTAGAACTTTAGATTTAGAACGAACAAAGCATGGATGGATTTTTCTCCCTCAAATGACCTTCTGAGTATGGAAAGGTATAAAGATAACTTTGCGTCATATTTTATTAATCTTAATTATTTATCAAACTATTAGCATTTAAAAAAATAAACAATTGTACTAAATCTTCACATACTACTTACAAAATTTATTTTAGAAATAAATTTTCCCCAAGGTTTAAGTAATACTTGTATACTTAATCACTCTAAACAATTGAAGTCACAAGTTTAGCAGATCCGATTATCTTTGAGAGACTGAAAATTTTTAACAACAGACAAAACACAAATTTACCAGGATTATAGAAGTGCTTAACACACGTACCGCTAAAACAGTAAGGGGGTTTATCCTTATCTTTATTTTTACTGCAATTTTTGTCCTCATTTTCATGTATTCCTGAGGCTGTCTTCCTAGGATTTCGGGTCTCAACAACCTTACTAGACCCAGTGTACAAAGAGGTGCAGCTTCAGACCAGCAGGGGTTGCAAGATCTAGACTGTCCAGACCAAGAACTCTTGGGTGGCTGCAGGACTTGCGTAGTTAGTCCAGGAGCTTCAACTCTGCACACTGATCCTTAGGCTGAATGTCTGTTAATAACCAAGTGTTTCATGCTACGTTTTCATTCCTAGTCTCCCATATAGATTTTAATTTTTTGAGACTTGGTGTCTTCCCTGGAAATAAGGTATTCTTCCAGTTTCACATGGTTGAGCACATAGCCATTGTCCTAACATTATGATTTATTGACCTAGTTTTTTAAGCATCATTAGAAACGTGTGTTCCTTATTAGTATTTTATAAGAATCTGTGGGTTATCTAACGGTTTAGCTCCTGGGAGGCGAGGAATTCAGTCTGCTTAATGAGCTCTGCTTTGGGCCGTGTTTCTGCTTTGTCACTTGCGGCACACTGTTTCCACTTGGTTGTTTGGTGTGAGCGTCAGAGGTGGTTACGTGGAGGTCCCCCTGGTTATCATAAAAGAGCAGGATACTGACCAGCCCTTCTGGGTGGAGTTCCTTCTATTTCTGCATTAGCTCAGCTCACTCCTGATTATTTTGTCTACTCTTGTTACCCAGAACATATATATTACACACACACGTATATTTATAAACTAATATGGCAGCAAAATTTATGTGTGCATGTATATATATGCATATATATGTGCCTTGATATACGTATAGGCACATATGTATTTATATGTACACTTCCCTTACCTATTAAACTAATTAATGGCTTATACATAAATCCTGATTTTATTCTCTTGTATTACGAGTTCCTTTTTGTACTATTTCACTTTTCTCTTTTGATTCTGATTTTGAACTCATGGTCCAACCTAACCCACTATATAAAATATATATTTATATTTTATATAAAATGTAAAATGAATAATGGACCTGACTGGTCACTGGAAGGGGTGAGCAGCATCCTTTGCCTCTTCTGCCTGAGACTGGCTATTGCCCTGACCGTAAACCTGGAAGGCTCACGACCTTCTGGGGTTTCCCGTCTACACCTGGGCTCTTCCTGCTGGTGCTCGCCCTTTACTGCAGAAGGTAACTCTTGACCTTTGCATCTTCTGAAGCACCTGACCCACCGAGTAAGATGTCAGCTATAGGAGCTATCAGGTTCTTTTTGCTTCCCAGTATTGAACCAGGCCTGATGCCAGTTGTTACACAGAGAATCTTACTTTTTTTGCCCTGTAAAAGGGGAATTGGGAGGAAGGTTTCCATGAGAGGAGGAAGTGGAAACAGGCCACATTGCCCAAAAGACTTTCACCTTCAGAAGTTCCGATGGACCCTAGTGCAAACTTCCTACCTTCCTACCTACCTTCCTTCCTACCTGGGCTTTGATAACCTGAAGAGCCACTGAGCTGTGCCCCAGTGCTGGAGTTCCTGGAGAGAGAACGTTCCCTCTCTGGAGACTATGTTTTTCCCGTAGCTCATGGCAAAGTGGTCCCCTGTGGGTTCTTCTTGGCAACGACCTCCAAACTCTGCATCCCGTTGGTTTTGCCCTAATTGTTACTTATTTAAGATATAAGAAAATGTAATCCTTATGCACCATATTCCATAAATTTAACTAACGAAAATGTTGTTTTGTAAGAGCCTTTTGAAGTCCAAGTAAACTTTGGAATTATTTTTATGAGACTTTAAAAATCTTTCTTCTTAGGGGCAGGAAGTTACATTTTGCCAAGAATAAATGAATTCAAATAGCAAAGGAATTGGGCTTGACTTGAGATGCCAAACCCACAGTGTTTCAGTGGCTTCTTAGCTGGGCCAAGTGCGTTTCCCCAGTCCTGAGAGTAAGGGCTGGTGTCTAAAGTTTCAGACTAACGTGTTATTACTTATAAATAATTATTTTAGTATGCTGGTTGCGCTTAATGTAACAGATTTGGCTTCTTTTTGAACCAATTTTATTCTACAGGCAAAGAAGAAAGAGACTATTGATTTCACAAGTCATACCTTTATTAGCGTTTGTTAAAGTTACCTGATTAAATTAATTAGTTGAATTGAATTTCCACTTTGGTATTTCCTTGAATATTCTTACCTTCTTCCTTCATATTAATTTAAAATAATGTAATGGTCTTTTTTTTTCATAACCACATTCTGAAACATTTTCTAGGCGTGTTTCCAAAAAGGAAAATTATGATAAGCAATGTGATTAATGTTGGGAGCCATGAAAAATTCATGGAAACTTCAAAGAAAGCATCAAAATTATGTCATATGAGGGCTCATCATTCCCAAAGAAGGTTTGGTAAAAGATGAATGTAAAATAAAATTAATAGCAAATTCTGTAACCATTTTAAGACAAGTTACTGATTTAAAAACAAAAAACATTTCACCTGCCACCCTTTCCTCCACCTGCTGGCCCCTCATCACCTAGCAATAGAAGCTTCTCTGGTTTTATCTGCTTGTTCATTGTCTCTTAGTGCCACCCATGAATTGCCACCGTTTGTTCTGGTTCAGTCTTGGTTACTGTTGCTACTGTTGTCTTCACCGTGATTACCACTGCCCAGGCTCTACGCTACTCAGGCCCTTGCTCTCAACAGCTTAGGCCCGATGGCCCGTGTCTTTCTTGAGCCCCCGCCCTCCGTCAGTCCATGCTATCCTGTCATCTTCCATGTCCCCTCATTCTAGCCCTACACACTCCTCAGGCACTGCCTTCCTCAGGTCCCACCTTGTCCCAGCCAAGTGGCCACTAGATCACTAGCTCCAGATTTCCTGACCACCCTCAAGGAAAGATGGGAGATCTCACCTTTGGCTCCAGCTAGGGGTAAACACAGGTGTCTTCCCTCTGCCCTGCAGCCCTCCCACTGGTCAGTGGTCAGGTTGGCAGCTGGAACCCAAGCATCTGATGCATGAAAACCACTTCTCTTGAGTCACCACTCAGGGAGGGCCCCCTATGTGCCAGGCGCTGGGACAGGTGCTTGGTAGGCAAAGATGAATAAAATAGGGATTGATCATTATAATGGGGTACAGTGCAAAGAGGCCTCTTAGAAGAGGCAGTGATGAATACTGCTGCACGCGGTTGGCCGGGGAGGCTTCCCAGAGGAGGTGATGCTGGGTTTGCATCACCTGGGTTTGTACGAGATGGACAGGGAAGACAACAGGAGATCACTCCAATAAGAGGTAGCCACTTATGCAAAGATGTGCAGTAGGACACAGCGAGGGTGTGGTTGAGGAAACATAAGTAATTATGTTTTCAAAAAATTTAATGACAACGAGAAGGCACAGTGATGGCTACCCAAAGATTTAAAGCAAGGGAGTGATGTAATTCCTCTGGTAGGAGGATGTGGGAGGGGGCTGGAATCAGGCCGACTGGAGAGGGGACTGCCATAGGCAGGCAGGGGGCACACAGGCTGGGGAGTGACAGTGAGGAGATAGAGCAAGGGCAAGTTCAGCGTAATGAGGGGTGACTGGTGCGTGACCCACACTGACCTTGTACCTTGCAGTGAGCAGAGGGTGAGTGCAAGCTCCTGTGAAATTAGATGATCCCAGCCATAGATTTATCCAGAACTGGAGACAGTTGTAACCTCTTAATCCTCATCTAACTACTGCTTCCACAGAACACCATATTCTGTCTCCTTGTCAAGGGTATTTTGGCTTAACTCTATGAGAAATACACACATATATACGTATAGCGCATACCTACATATGCATACAGATTATATGTGAAACATATGTAAATATATACATATATGTATATATGTGGAGAGATATCAGTATGTTAGGGTTCTCCAGAGAAAGAACTAATAGCATACATACATTAATATATAGAGATAGATTTATAACTTATTTGAAGAAATTAGCTCATGCTATTATGGATATTGGCATGTTCAAAACAAGCTGTAGAATTCACTCTTGCTTGGGAGAGGTCTGTCTTTTTGTTCTATTCAGGCCTTCAACTGATTGGGCGAGGCCCACCTACATTACAGATCTGCTTTATTCAGTCTACTGATGTAAATGTAAATCACGTTTCAAAATTACCTTCACAGCGACATTTAGATTGGTGTTTGACCAAAAACTGGGCACCATAGCCTAACCAAGTTGACATAAAATTAACCATCACGGACTCTTTGCTTTATTTTTCTGTGCTCCTCCACAAAAAGGTGGATTCCAAGTTTACCTTGGTAATTTTGCATTAATTTCCAATTTCAGACTCTCGGATTCTAAAAGAATAAAGACGTTTTCCCAAGAATGAAGAAATTATTTGTGTATTTGCTTGTAGCCCTATGTTAAATATCTAAACTGCACTGATTAATGACATGCATTTTTTATCCACATCCTTTTCTTTATGTATTTATTATGTGCTATCCCATTAATAATTAATAAAGTAAGAATTATCCCCATTTTAGTGGTGATATGACCAAGGTCCCTGGCCAGTCCGTGGCAGCATGCGATGGAGACGCTGGTTCCCTGCCTTTCTGACAAATGTTTTTGTTCTGCCTCGCAGCTGTTTCTGCTGCTTCCAGCTTCAAATCGCTTCTCTTTGTTCTCAACAGTTGTCAGACTTTCTTATGACTTATAAGGTATTTATTTTTCCTTTGTGTCTTCTGGAAGCTTCTGAAATAGCCCTTATTTGTCAGTTTGTCAGTCTTCTTGTCTTTGGAGTTAAGTTTAGTGAATTCACTTGGGGAACTTAATGATGCTTTTAGGAGAAATAAAGTCCATGCCCCAGATGAACATGGTGATTTATCTGAGTACAGTGTGAATATAAATCGGGTGGTTAGATTTTGATGTATGGTATTTGAACTAAATGTCAGTAATAAGAGACAAGGATAGGCTCAGATGGTTTGTGATATAGATGCCAATTCATATTTTATGATATCTACACCAAACAAGGAAATAATCAAGGTGGATGCCTTATTAGATCCGAATTGGGGAAATTAACTTTAATGTGCAATGTGACCTTTTGTACTGTAATTGCCAATATACTAAACTAGTCTGCACGAGGTCATGTTTTGGCAATTTGCTTATATTCATTCATCTTTTTGATGGAAATAGCAATGATGATATTAACAATTGGTACATCAAAAAAACCTGTACAGATATAGTCATTGCAGATGACATACTTTATGGTTTGATTTGTAAAAATATTTTACATGATTTTTTTCAGTGGAAATCTGCATAAAAATTTCTTGACGGGTACTTGGGAAGAGAGACCTTTTAGAACTAAAATTCTGGGAGATTAACAAGTTAATAGGAATAACGATTAATTATAAAAGCAAAACAAAAAACTTTGTCTATAATAATCTGCAGAGAAAATAGCTCAAATATTCAAGGAGTCAAATGGGTACAGACCCGTTTATTTAACATTTGAAATTTTATAAAAATCTATATTTTAACTAAGTGGTATTTTTGTAACTGGTATAATTTATGTAGCGAAGGGGAGTTTGATTTCTGTTGAGTGGTCTCTTGCAATTGTCAGGGATTGAATGAGAGATGCCATGGGGTGGATTTCTAAAAAATTCCTAGAACAAACTTATCCCAAAGTGGACACAAGAGGGCGCCAAGTATGCAGTAGCTGATGGAGATTTAATGGACGAAATAAACTCTGGCACTTAAAAATGAAGCCATGTTTATTTTATTCTGGATAATATATTATGCACCTGCTTGTTTTATTTTTTAGACTGATTCGTGTCAAATGACTTTCCAGAAATATGACATGTGTACTGGATTCAGGCAGAACTAATCTTTCAATGTAGAAGTAGGACTATTTTGTACAAACTATATTCCATCATATAATGAAGTTTTACTTTATTGTACTCACTCTAAAGGGAATTAAGAGACTGTAACAAGATATGGCACATACTTTTTCATACATTTTGTCTCTGTAACTCTTAGTAGAAATAGTTTTTGGTCATGGTATATTTACTGTAAGTGTGTGCATGCGTACACACACACTAAAATTCCTTTGTTAGAGGCAAAGAGTAGTGAATCTGTTTGGAGGGCCTGAGACTTCTGGAAAATAGAGGACACAAAATGGTACCTGAAGAAACTAGAGTATGCAGCGGAAGAGGGGGAACTAAGGCATTTTTGCCTTGCTAAGTGTTTGGCTTGTATGTTAGTTTGCTAGGGCCGCCATAACGAAGTACCACAGACTGGGTCGCTGAAACAACAGAATCTATTTGCTCACAGTTTTGGAAACTAGAAGTCCAAGATCTGGGTGTTGGCAGGATTGCTTTCTCCTGAGGCCTCTCTCCCTGGCTTGTGGATGGTCACCTTCTTCCTATGTCTTCACACCGTCTTTCCTCTGTGTGTAAGCAATCCTGGCATTTCTGTATGTGTCCACATTTTCTCCTCTTACAAGGACACCAGATAGATTGGATAAAGGCTCACCCTAATGGCCTTAATTTAACTTAATCACCTCTTTGAAGGTCCAGTCTCCAAATACAGTCACATTCTGAGGTAGTGAGGGTTACTCCTTCAACATATGATTTTTTGGGAGACATGATCAAATCCTTAACATGTTGGTTCCTTGTGTGATGTTTAATATGGTGCTGGGAGTGTGGTAATGGTCTCCCTTCTGAGTGTGTTTATTGCCCAGGTTGCAGTGAAACAACCACGGTGCCCGGCACACATCAGATACTCAATATACATTTGTTCAATGAGTGAATTTTTGCCTTGAGAGGCTACGCATTTTAACTCTGCTTAGGCTTTCCTGCTATCTCCAACTGCCTGACAGGTAGTAATTAACTGCTGAAAGAAAGGTATAAATACTTCCTTTTAAACATTGACGCTATGTCCATCTGGTGAAAGAAAAGGATAGAGGCAAATATGGAGAGTTCAGGAAATGCTAAAATTTCTTTGAAATAATTTCATTGAAAATTAACAAGTTGATTATTGTGAACACAGATTCCAATTTACACATAATGGCCAATCATCTAGGTTTCCTGGCCTTTGATGAAACTCTTCCTACCCACAGTGATCTGCTTCTTACTCCTCCATAATGGTTATCGAGGGCTTCTTAGGTTAATTTGCCTTTCAGACTTCCACCGCTGAGAGATAATACATTTAACTCAATTATAAGCGTTCGTCTGGTTCACGGTGCAATTTCTGCTGCCCGGGCAGCGCCGCCCCTGCACTTCTGCTGCTGTGCCCACCCAATTTGGGGTGCAATCACTGAGGCGGTCACAATTGGTGACTTGCACAGGGTCTCCAAAACTCGAGCCAGAGGCCAGCAGGGACAGTTAAGAATCAGGGACTCCTGCTCCCAGGAGCTGCTCTGCTGTATCAGGAAGGATTTCTGGCCCCAGGAGTCAGAGGGAGGTGCCCTGCAAGTGCGTCAGGAGGCTGGCCTCAGGGGCAGTTTCCACCTGCACTGCCTCGCAGGACCCCGGACAGCAGGCACGCGGCCCAGCTCGTCTGGGCTCAAAGGGCCTGACTGGAGGCACAGAGGGGAATGAGGGACCCTCATCTTGCTCACTCCTAATAATAATGTTCCCTCCCTTGAAGCATGTTTCCGTTTTTCCAAACAACTGCTGAATGATCTACTGATTTTCTTAATCTCACCTTCTTCCACTGGGGGCTGTGAGCTAAAATATAAGGCGTTTAGTTGCCTTTGGCTTTCAGACAAACACCTCATTCTTCATGCATCTTTCAACTTTATCCTAACCTTTCAACAAAGATTGTTTCTTCCTCTTGTCTCTTGGACTTCTCTTTTTCAGGCTGCTGTGATAAAGTTCTTGATACTTTCTTTTCTCAAAAGACTTTTTAAAAATCCTTTATGTTGGCAGGGAATTAACTCATGAATAAATGGATAATAATAACGGCTGACATTTTTGGAGCGTTGACTATTTGGCAGGCACGAAGCGGAGGGATTTGCTCGCATTATCTCACTTGATCCTCTCAACAGCTTTGTGAGAAAGCCCACTTCACAAACGAAGAAACTAAAGCTGCGAGAGTGAAGTCGCTCGTCCTAGGTCATGGGATTAGGAAGCAGCAGTGTTTGGCTTTCAAGTAAGGGAGACAGGAGACGGGTTTGGAATGAAAGTCCGCGACTGAAACACACACAAAGGTGGAGGGTCAAACGCGAATGTTTATTACTTTCCCTTCACAAAGGTGAAGCACCCATTGTCTGCCTAATACCCTGAGGGTAACAAAAGGGGCTGAAGCTACAGACCCTGCCCTTGGGGACATTTTTAGTCTGGTTCAGTGGCTCCCAAACTCTGCTGCACATTGGAACGGTCTGGAGATCTGTAAATATGTATATTATGAACGTCTGCTAGACCCCCAGAGATTCATACTTGTGTGGTGCATATGGGAGTGGGCTGTGGACATGGGGGTTTTAAAGCTCCTCAGATGATTCTAGTGTGCAAAGTTTGGGAATTGCCGGTCTGGCTGGAGAGGGGAGCTGTAATACATTGATGGTGAGGCAGGAGGTAAGTCCATGTGGCATCGTGTGGCTGAATTATAATTTCCACAGGAATTTTCATAATTCTTTTGAAGTCAGGTCAGCAAACCCTCCAATCTGCTCTTTTTTTGTTTTCCTCACTTTGGTCTGGAGAGCACATTACTTTGATTTACACCCCCCACCCCCGCAGCAATCGGTGTTTTTGTTCCTTTTCTTCTAGCACAAGGTTAAATACTGAGCTTCAGTTCACCTGGGTTTCTGGGGCCCCATCCTCTCTGCTCCCCATCTTTCCCCTGTATCCCCTCACCACCAGCCTGCTTCCCTGTTCCAGCTTTTGTTCTCCATTTTCACTTCTTTTTTTGTTCACTTAAATTTTCTAGTCATTTACTATCCCTAATCTGTCACTCATCTATCTCCCTGATTAAAATTTGACGAGCTAAGTACTTAAAAAAAAAACAACACTATTTTTTGAAGGGGAAAAAAAAGCTCCAATGTGTTTTGTGCACTGATTTGATTAGGAAATTTACACACACTCTGCCCTCCTTTCTGCAAACTTCTATTCCATTCACCTGTGTCATTTCCTGTGCCTTTGTTCAGAGCTGATCACCAAATTATTTTTCAGTCAGTATCTGTTGATCACCCACCTACCTTGTCCAAAGCACTACCATTTCTCTTTCCATGGTAGTTTTTAAATCATTACGAAGATGCAGAATTCCCCTTGCATGTTACCATTACTCCATTTGGTGTTTAACTGTACTGAACATATTGAAAGGTTGAAAGAGACATTACTATTTTGGTTATTTATCTGTTGCTGAATGTACATGAAAAAATGTAGCTTTTCTTCCAACGTTCATCAACAGCAGATAGTATTTTATGGCTATGGAGATTTTTCAAAGCCATTATAGCTATTTATTTCCATTTTACTCATTGTTAAATTGTACTAATTTGGACAACGTTAGAAATATATAATGGTGGTTTAAATGAGAAGCCATGAGAAGATGGTGAGGGAAAAAGAAATACTAGAAAGGGAGTATAGAATTAAAGTAGGAAGTGAATTCCAAGTAAATGTCACCAACAGAGTTGGGAGCACACATACAACAAGAGGAGTAGAGACACATCCATAGAACTATGTACGTATAGAGAAGCAATTCTTAGGATAAAACAAGTAGTTAGGCGTAGGCTAAGATTAAGATAAAATACCAGAAATTAAGATAGGAATGAAGAGTGGGAAAGGGAAATAATTAACAGCCAGAAACAAAGAGTTTGCTACTTACAAAGGTGTGTACATCAAAGGAAAAGAAACACAGGAGTTAAATTGTCCTGATCCTAGTTACAAAGGCACAACCTTTCACTTGTTAATAAAAAACCACGGTAATTTGAAAACCTGGCTGGAGATTATTCTTTCTCCGTATCATGAACTTTTCAGCAATTTGACAAAAGTAGAATGTAGGAATTGCTTCATTGGAGCCAGAAGATGGCACTATTGTCAATGTTTGCAGGCAAAATACATTCTGTCTTGTTTTTCAAGCTGGTTTCTGTATGGTTCAGCCCAACAGAATGTACTTAAAGGAGAATTATGTGCAGATTTTTGTTATATGTGTTTTCTATAAAATACAACAAAATATCCCAAACCAATCTGAAACTCAAGGAAGATTATACATGATCGATGCTTTCAATCCATATACCTGTTACTTACCTTATGGCCAATGTAGTTGACATTGGCCTTCTATTTTGGTTAGGTTTTTAGTTCATTTTCCCCTTAATGAGCAAAATCCATTTCTAGCTGATTAAGGGTAAGTGATAGACTAATTGTATTACATTTCTAAGTTAGTATTATTGGAAATCCATAGAAATAATTGTGTTGCTATTGTTTCAGGATGTTAAAAACCTCTGCTCTGGTAGGATATCACCGTGTTTTCCAGCTGTGGTTGCTTACCTTACTATGGGAGGATGTACGCATTTATTATCATCACATTTCAGACAAAGAGCTGTACAGGGAAAAACAATTTGATTTCATTTAGAATAAATCCAAAATAAACACATTTCTTGATTTGTTCTTTCCAAAATTTTGAAATAAATAAGTATCATGCAAGTTAGACTTGAAGAATAATTCCTGGACCTAAAAGGGAGAGAACAGTGAAACTCTCATATTAAATCTTTTCTTTCTTTTAAGTGTGTATGTGTGTGTGTGTGTGTGTGTATGTGTGTGTGTGTTGGGTATGCTGGTAAGGAAGAAAAGAGGAGTGAGGCCAAGGTCAGGAGCAGGAAAGTGGCAAGACATTTTAGCTTTGGCTATTTTAATTTTATACCCAATCCTGAGTTTAACCACAGTCTTGGATTAAATGGCATTCAAAAGCTATATTCTTAAAAATCACATAGTGCTTAAAAAGAATTTATTTGAATATAACTTTAAGAATTAGCCAGTAATTAAAAAATAAAGAAATATTCTGCCGTGTCTTTTAAAAAACTTCTTAAAAACTGCATTTGGTATTCTGTAAAATTATTAATCCAGGTAAACTTCCTGCATTTATTCACACAGGTGGGTACATTTCATCACAACCACATATGACTCAGACTTGTAAAAAGTAAAAACATGACATTTTTGGTTAATAATTATTTCAGCAACATTTCCCAAGCATCTTTTATATCATAAACAACGTGGATCCTGATTCAGCTCTTCTGGATTCCATAACAACAGATGGATTGCGAGACTGTTTACTGCTGCTTCCCACAAACTTCCTCTTTGTAAACTACTATATTATTTATGAATCAGAAAAGTTTCAAAGAAGCCTCCTATCTGATTACCGCTTACTGATGAACTTGCATCAGAGAAACTTTTAGTCCAATTATCCCAGTTTGTTACAAAGAACTGTTATTATTTCAAAGTCTGAATTTGTTAACTGGTTGCTGTGCCGGCTTCTCTGTGCCATTTACTCACAAAGACCTTGTCAGACAGATTGCAGTGACCCTATCCTCAGAAAACAGGTAATAGTGAATATATCGGCACTAAAAGTGTTTTATAAATAATATTACTACACCAGACACTTTGAGATATATTTAAAATGTCCTTTAGAAAATATTGTAAATAATTTTGGTTTTGAATAGTTTACATTTATCTTCATAGAAAGTCGTGTCTACTTTTCTGCAATAATGAGGTAATGGAGTTTATAGACATTTTTGGTCACTGAACTTGACACATAGAATTGTTGGTTTGAGTGTCATGCAGGAATAAATGTGGAAAAATGATGAAACTGAAATGTACCTCTTTAAAGTTTACTTGATCCTTCCTGATTTTACAATTTACTTTAGCAATAGAAGCAATTTTCTTTTCTGTGTCTGTGTGAAGTGGGCACAAAGATACCAACACCGATAGGCTTTTAATTAGATGCAAAAGAAGACGAGACAAAATTAAACCAAGCAAAGCAAAAATGCCCCCTAAAATAAAGCCCTGCAGATAACCCTAACCTTGCCTTATGATTTCTACCCTCTGTGCTACATAACGCTGCGCAACATGATTATGATGAATTCATCATGACCTTGATAAGAAACACATTTACAGAAAAGTGTGGTCAATTACAATTGTTCTTGGGCTGAATCTGAGCTAGGGATTTGTGTGTGTGTGTTTGTGTGTGTGTGAGTGAGTGACAGGGCCGGTTGGTTATGTCATCATCCTATCAAAAATATAATTGTAAATATGCTGATTGTGAACTGAGCAAGTTCTCGCCCTGCCCCTAGATGCCGTCCTCGCTGGGGACTCTCGCCGTCTGCATGGGAACCTAGTGCCGAAGCAGACCAGCTGCAGGATCCCTGGGTGCCGAACTCAACCAGGAAGAAGCCTGTGACAGATGCTTCTGCATTTTATGCAAATAGCAGCTTCATGGATCAGTTTTCCTTCCCTCTGTGGAATATAAGCATCTGGAAAATAGAATTCCAAGAGCCTTAGCACATTAACAAATGAAAAGAAATGACCAAACAACACAGGTAACAGGACTGAACTAGAATGTCATGGAAGAATATGTTCATTACAGCCCTAGTTTTATTGTAATTTTTTCCTATTCACACTATGTGCTTTTATCACTTCCTAGTACTTTTCTTTGCATAAATCTGTAGTAACTGAAAGGTATATTTATTGTCTATAGCTACTTCCCAGCCACTGTATCATAGTTTTAGAGTACCATGGGGTATGTAGTCAGAATAAAGAAATCAACACGTTGGTTGAAGATATGTTTAAAACAATTCTAAACAAAAGGAAAAACAAAACCAGAACATTCTTTCCCAGAAAAGTTTTTTTTTTCCAAAGTAGAACTAAGTTTCAAAGCTTAAGCTGTAGATATATTTGCAGTTAAATAATTACTATATTTTTATATTACTGTGCCACTTAACATCTACTTATGAAAAATCATAAGCTTTATGATTTAAGATGTAGCAAACATTTATATATATTCTGACATTCAGCTTCAGCTTCTAAATGGAGATTACTACTATTTCAATAGATAAATAATTTTATAGTACTCATACATTTCTAAGAAGGCTTTCACATTATACCTAATTTTATGTAAATGTTATTCAGATTTCAATCCAAGAGTTTTGTAGGGGAGGTTAAAGGGTGTTTATCTCGATTTGTTAAAATGTACCATTAAAATTAAGCAGTGACAAATATTATGACTTTTTAAATTGTTCTAAATGGCTATATTTGTTTATTAGGGTTGTGTTTATACAAAATATTTTAACTCTTTAAATGTAACCTAATTTGATGGATTGTTCGTACAGGAGTTGTAATCAGGAAATAGATCTGGTAACCTCATGAATTCAAAAATTAGCTTGTATTCTTAGTAAACTTCCCATTATTGTTTAATGGAATAAAATAGTACGTATCACATTTAGAAAAATTAGTGAAGGTAAAAATTAACACAAAAAGAAAGTTTAAATTCTTTTATTTTCTAAAATGCTGTCCTTTATGTAATTATCATAAAGATTTATGCTTAAAATATATTTCTTGGACGCACAGTTTAATGTTTGGGAAAAACATTCTTTAGAATAATTATAATAAAAATAAATGCAAATTGACAAAGAACATTTCATTCGTTTGTTTAAAAAATACTTCTGAAAATGATATTTTAAAGAGGAAAAGAAAGCAATCAAAATGTCTTTTCATAAGAGTAGGACAGTTATATTCCTCTATGTTACTTATTAAAAGTAATCAGTTAAGATAGAGTATAGATAAGGCATGGCTCTAAATGAAACCTTAACTAAAAATTCAAAAACATATTTCAGAATCAAGTATTAATAGAATAAACTTAATTTTAGTTTCTCATAAGTGCAGCTGCCTTTCTATTTAATTATAGGTTTTCAACAGTAGTGATTTTTCCTTGACCTACCTACTCATTCTCAAAAGTCAGAAAATTGCTTCTTTTTAAAAACTGACAATGGCACGGTATGTTTCCAAAGAAAAAAGACAAATTGCAGAAAACCATTAGTTTAAGCATATTTAAATAGCCAGGAAGAAGTTCTAATAGAAAACTTGGTGAAATATGAGGAAAAGTTATGAGTTGCTTTTATTGCATGGTATAACACAAATGTTAAGAAATTATATTATTGTTTTCTTCTTTTCTAAAAGTAAAATAAAAATGTGTTGTATAATTATAAAAAGCCCAATGCATTAAAGATGACTTGTTTCTTGTTCTTTGGTAAAAGGAATTCTTTACAATTGTAAATTTATGGAGATTTCATCTGCAGCCTGTATAGTAGATGAACAGAACAAGGTATTTTAAAAGAGAAAAATTTAGCTTATTAAGAGATGTGAAATAGGATAGTAAGATAAGTAAGGAGCAGAGACTTGGCCTTTGAAAATGTAATGAGATTGATGCTCAAAAATTACCGACAAATAGAGTAGGAAAACATATTTTTTGATTTAAATTGTTAAATCACAGTGAAGAGTGTAAACACTCAGGTTTTCTCTGAGTGAAAAGATAATCTTTCTCATTTAATAAGTAGAATTCTCAACCATAGAAGAGAAAGGATGGGATTTTTTTATTTATTTGATATAGAGATTTTATATACTATGTTTTTAGCAAACTGTTTAGCCTCCTTTTGTGGCCTGTGAATAATTTGTGAGTTAGAGCTCCCAGTCATTGATTGATTACAGAAAGAAAGATTTAACAATCAATGGACAATTATTCACTACTCAATTTTCTTACTTTTGTCACACTCAAAAACTTTTCTGTATGTATATTTTGAGATTCCCCCTGATTCTTTAGATGGAATTAAGAGCAAATTACATAGAAATGAATTAAACCTGGCAAAAGAATATTCTTTCTAAATCTTGGTTATTAATAATTTCCTTTTCACTATTTGTGATACCAACACAGATTATGTCTTCACAGCCAAAGCACGGTTTCAATACCCAGGTTAATTAAAAGGGCCAGGTTATAGAATCTGAACCACTGGTACCACCAGGGTCTGTTGAGAACAGTACCTCCAGCCAGGAAGTCAAAGGAAACTTTCAATAAAAATCAGAGATGTCAAGACATTCAGTGCTTTGATCTCTGCTAATTTTTGATAGATTTGATATCAATCGAATGACCTAAAACCCCCTTCCAAATGCAAAAACTCCCGTTGCCCTGGAAGTAAGAGGCTCACATTACTGTAAACTTTATGTGGGGATACCATTGAGGTTTAGCTTAATTTTTTTCCCCTACGGTTTCAAATGATTGTTATATTTTGTAATTTACTTAGTGAAATGTCTCTTTTACAATCTATTTTTGCTTGTGAGTAAGGTCCAAGTAAGCGTGGTATTCAAGTGCTCACCAGCTTTCTCATAGGCTATAAATTAAAAACAAAAATTTGTGGCTAAAAAGGCTGCTTAACAATGAGGGAGAATTAGGATTTAGTCAGGTGAGCAGTGATGAGTCTGCCTGTGACAGGTCATCACAACATTCCTTCCTGGGAAAAAGGATCCTTTGGAGTAAAAGAGACCATGAAAATCTAAATTAAAAAAATATACATTTACACCCAAATTCTTGTAAATTATCGACTCATAAAAGGCTGACCTTATTTGTCATAGTCAGTGGCTACAAATATTCTTACCAGTGGATGACAATATATTTTATTGTTCTTATGAACAGTTGAGCCATAAAACAAAGGCATAGTAATTTAATACACTTTTTATGATGTCAGGAATTTTATAAAGGAAGTCCTCACAAAGCAAGGTAATCACGGACTTAATGCAATAATGTTTACTTAATTTGTCAAGCTATAATAAAATGAAAATGAAAGGTAAAAATAAGCCATAGGTCTACTAGCTGGGGTAGTAGAATATATTTTAAGAGTCTGGGGAACCAGTTCTAGGTCTGACAGAACTCTCAGTGTCTTAGTTTCCTCATGTATAAAATGAGAATTTAGGGTTAAATGATCTCTTGGGTCTTGGAAAGCTCTAAAATTCTACAACTTTGAAAGTAAGAAAGTGCCCTTTGATTTCCCTTTTTATTTAAAAAGTGTTGCTCATATTTTTCAGTTAATTGATACTATATTACCTTTCTGTGATATATGCCCAAATTTTTGTAAAAAATTTTAGAGAATGCATTTTGCAATGCACAAAGGATGCAAATTAAATGTCGCCTAGAGAAATAGGAGTAAAATGACTGTTGAGAGCAATGGCATTACTGGAATGAAATTTATAGTTATCACCACAAAAACAGATAAATGTTAAGAAGTCATCACTTATTGAACAAGAGGGGTTCCAAAGGAAGGAAAACACTCCCTCCTTTTTCCTCTACTACCCAATAAAGGCCGAAGAGAGGAGAGAAGAGAATGAAGGGGAAAGTGAGAGAGTGCGTGAGGTGGCGCTTTATCTCTGCAGACGAGATTGATCACAGATATCCCATTTAGAATCCAGGGCATTGTCATCTCTTTGCTCTATTTTGTAACCATGAAAAATACGTAAGCACATTATTAAAATGGCAAGGCAGTGAGGTAAGAGTTTGAGCAAGTATATGCACAAGTAGTTAAGTCAGGGAAATGCACAGGTAGCAGAGACTGACAGTCCGAGCCAGAAGGTAAAGCGGAAGTTGGTGGTAATGAAAAGGAAAAGGTGAGCCGGGCAAAAGGGCTCCGTCATAGAAATTACTCAAGCAGTAATTCATCACAGTAACACCTTAACTCTCCTTGCCTTTGTCCTCTTTAAAAAAAATCATCCACAGTCACTAAAGAAACCCTTCATAATTTTACAGTTGTAGTCCTGCTGTGAAAGCCATAGTCACTTAGGAATATCCCAATTGACTTCTGTGCCTGGTACTCTAAACTGTTAAGATCTGTGGTGTTACATCATTGGCCGTTGGTGTCTGGTGGGCAGCTAGACATTAGTAGATCCACACCATCAGCTTTCATTACTATCTTCTTTGTTTGCTGGGAAACACTGGCTGTCAACTGAATGCTCTGGTGGACTATAGTAGCTAAAGTCTAGCTATGATGGATTGCCTTAAACCCTTTCCATTGGAGCAGATGTCTCACAACAAGGCTGTAAGCCGGACTAGAATTCTTGGTAGCCAGTGTGTACTTTGCTGACTCATCCGATGAAAAATGCTCTAATGAAGAGCTCAATTCAGCAGTCTGATAAAGGCACCATGCAAGGGTGAGATTCCAAAAATTTACCAATCAAGAAGGCAGGGGCCTTGATCAATAAGGAAGATGGGTTTTCTAGACTGGATAGTAGGCTTTAGCAGTATGGGGTAGTAGCCAACATCAAAATATATTTCTAAAGAATGTAATCTCAAAAATTAAATATGAGATCCTGGAAGAATTCTTTAATTTTAGGAACAGCTATTATTGTTGTTAATATCATTATTACTATTATTTATGTTAGTATCCATCTTGATATAATAGGCTCACAGATGGTTTTCTTACAAAAAAACATGAGAATTTGGGGTTAATTTCTGAGCCATAAAGGAATATTTCAATTTATAATTCTATTCTTCTGTTATTTTTTAATTTTATTTGTTTAGACTTTATCATGCTTAGAAAAATTAGGAGCAAATGCTGCTGTCTTCTCTCTCTCTTCTCTGAAGCTGCTCTTGTCCTTCTCTCAGCCTCAAAATCACTTGCTCATTACTGACCACATATGATGTGTTTGCCAATTGGCTGTGTGCATCTAGAGATGTAGATGTTTAACTTGCCTCATCTTTCCGAGTTATTCCCTTATTTGTCTAAGCTTTCATCCGTTTGGGGTTCAGAATATACTTTATTTTCAGGAGTCTTTTAAAAGCAGGTGCAGAGGTTTGGATTAACTTTATAAAAGGAAATAAAAGGATATTATTTGCTGGTGGTAAAATTTTTGTGAATTAGGTCTCATTTACCCCTTTGTTTGAATTACAATTTCAAAAAAGCTTTAGGTTCATTTCAATTTTTTTTTCAGATTGAAAAATTTCTGAACATTACGCTTTTACATTTTTCTCTCTACTCCCTCATCCTCACTCCTCTATTATTGACCTATAAACGAAACCAGCACTTATATGCAAAAGCACAGTGACCTGGTCTCATACAGTTGCCACCTTGGAGCCAAACAATTTAGTGTTATTATATGAAATTTTATAAAGTTTAGTACTTTATGATCATGATATAGTAGCTTTATTTAATTTTTTACACACTTTATGATATTGGCTCAATTTTTAATTAAGAAATAATTATGAGAAAACCAATTTCGTTCTTTCATATTGTCCAAATATTTGTAGAATCATAATTAGGATGTGAAAAAATAGCTTTTTAATTTGAAATTTTTCCATGAGTCAGAGTGGGTTAAAAAACTAACTTATTCTTTTATGTTACATTAACCATAGAAATGTGGCTTTGAGGACTGGACACAATGACTCTTTCCTAGATAGTAAAATTGTCATTAGGAAAATAATATAATGTTTTTAACAGCATGAGCTATTTCTGGTTTTCTCTATTTGGTAAAGCTTCTTTAAATTCCAGGCTGCTTTGCTCATAATTGAGATCCTTTTTAATGTCACTGAGATGACCTTTTAACAAATCTATAAAAACCTGCTAAAAATAGCAACAAAATTTTGTGAAATTTAGTGGGCATTCTTTGATATTTGTATGCACATTATATGTTTTTATAAAATATAAAAGTAAGATATAATCAATACTTCTGGACTTTAATCATGATTTACAGTATAATTTCCTTTTGTGGATAGAAAAAATCATTGGCAACATTTAGTGTAGGAATTTGGGGAGGAGGCGTAGGGTCTATAAAACCGGGAACTTGGATATAGGATTATATTAAAATTGCCATTCTCATTTTAGTCAAGGGATTCACTTTTTAGTAAATTTGATGTACACTCTTATTTTCTGTGTTATTAAACACTGCTAGATAAGGTAAAAATGGCCCTCAGAATAAACTCCTAAGTGCAGTTGCCTTACACCTACATGATAAATCTTGAAAGAGAAAAGTGGCCCAGAGACCTCTTTGTGTGAAGTATCTCAACATATTGCTGCCTGTTATATTGTACCGAACACATGCACTTCTGTTTAGTAATATTTTGGGGAGCTGAGATTTAGGGAAGAAAAGACTGCAGCATCTTTGCAACTAATTCTAAAGTTTTATAGGGTTATTTATTTATTGGTACTGTGATGAACATGCATTATTTGTAATAACATTTTCAGTTTAACATTCCTTTTTTATTTAACTCTGATTTTCAGACCTTCGAGTTTTTCTTTGCTTTAGCTTGGGAAAACCAAATAAGTGCAAGTTTCCTCCAAGACACCTCATGAAAACATTTTTTTTTTTAAATAAAATCAAGAGTGAAACGAGTCTATATTTATTTGGAAGATCATCTGACTACTGCTAAATGGAGTATCTCAATCTGAAAGTGAAATCTGTTTCACTGCTAAAAATTGCCAAGAGTTTTTTGACTGAGATTTGGGAATCTGCAGAAAATGTAAAAGTTTTTTTTTTTCTACAATAATCTGTTCAGTGAACAAGCTGTGAAAAATAGTTCTGTATTTTGTCCATGTGATGCAGCAGACGGTAAATTTCCATTTTAAAGAACGATATGAGTAGCTTCTGGCACCCATATCTATTGCCTTACTCGAATCTACTTACACTGAGTTACAACAATGCAGTTTATTATTTCTTTAAAGCAAAAAATAACAAGGGATCTTATATTCTTTTTTTTCCGCCATAGCGCAGCTCTGTTCCTCTATCTGGGATCAGTAACGTGAGGGCACGTTGAGGCCTTATCAAATATGCCTTAAAATACCACAATTATATTAAGAAGATACCATTTCCCTGCATCTAATGCTTTCCATTTGAAGAGTATTAGAAATAATTTACAATTTCTTTCTAAACATATTCCTTTGAAGTAGGTGGTCCCATAATGAACAGTTACTGTAAACTGTTAAAGGATAATTTTTTTTAAAAAAGGCATAATTATAATTTTCATACAAACAAAATGAACATGTGTTAAAGATTTTATTTAATTTATTAATGAGGAAAACAGTAAGATATTATAACCTACTCCAAGGACAATTCAAATTTGCATTCATATATGTAGATGCAAATAAAGAATCCTAAAATAAATTTATAAATAGATACAAAGCTAGTCAATAGTTATAAGGCAAAAATGAATTGCATTCTACAGGTCACACTTTATTTGTATTTCTATGGATCAGAATAATTTGCATTATTATTAATTTTCCATAAGTCACAGGGATGCAAAATAGCCCAAAGACAATGAAAGGCAGAGATAGCATGGTAGTGTGTGCCAGACAGGACACCTAATAATCTTTTGGGTTTATTTAAAAGTCTTACCTAATTTTTAACCTAAGGAATCATCTAAAACATACTTTGCACATTTTAAACTCAAATGAATAAATTTTGTTTTCTGGTTCACATTCCCCTTTTAAATCAAGTGCCTACAACGTCTAACACATAGTAGGTGGTCCATACAAATTTCTTGAATGGATGGACTTTTTGTCGTGTCTTCTATGAGCATTTTCCTAATAATCCAGTAGTGCAAATGAGTATGTCATTTTGTCCCCAAATTTCAAGGATGTCGGAAAGATTCTGAAAGAAACTTGGGGCAGCATCAAGGCTTTGATAGAGACCTTTCTCTTGCCTTTGATCTTTTTACAGTTAATGATGCATCATCTAAGAGAGCATGAGATAAATAAAGGAAACCATGAGCCATTTGGCCCACTCTGTGTCCAGTCCCCCATAACAAGGATGTGAACTCAGGTGGGTGAAATTAACATCAAACTGGCTGTGGGGTTAGTGGCCTCCAGGGCCAAGAAGTCTTACCTTTCTGAAGACTCTAGTGTGCCCTGCTGGCTTCCAATTATTGCAAGTCATATGCTGGTAACTACTTGGATTTTGATAATATTAGACTGTTCCTGGAATTTGTTTTTGTTCAGCCTTAATTTATCCTAACTAGGCAATGACGCAAGGAGTATGGTTTCAGGCTTATCAGGAGGGCTCTGGATGCTCATATGATCTTTTTCTTCCTTACTGGTCTGATGCTTAAAATTCTGCCATTGCTACCCTTCATCCCCTTGTGACTTACCAACTGCAATGATCCCAAAGATGAACATACACATTCTTGTGGGAAGTTAAAGTTTTCAATGTTTCAGTGTTCCACATTTCCTTGGGAAGAAGAGTGAAAGATCATGTTGTGATGTGCTATCCTACTAAGTTTTGATGGGAAAATGAGAGTGTAAGGCAATGGAGTGCCAAACACAGAGACAAGTCAGAGCAAGGCAAAGTGAGGAATGAGAAAGTGGTACAATACGGAGGCCAGTTTCTTCAACAAATTGATGGGACTTACCCTCTTATTGCTGATGTTTCTAAAATACTTTTTGAAATATATTCTAGTGTCTGCAGCATTACAAATGTGGAGGATGTTCGTTTTCCTATGGAAAATGTTACCAAAACTGAAAGATTTTCCATAACCGGCTCTTTTGAATATTTAACCATTGGATTTCTTTGTTACTTATTAAAATGTTCATGAGCTGGTTCTTCTGATAGTTTATCAAACTTACTGCAGGTCTATGGCACATCAGAATATTATAGTTTACGAAGCATTCTCATATACATTATCTCATTTAATCTTTACAGCAATCCAGTAGTCCCTAGCTGTGAAGAGTGAATTTTGACTCCAACAGTGTTTTTCGCCCCCACTCAAGGCAGGCTGTGCTGTGTGACATAAGTGACTGGAACACAATCAGTTTGTTCTCATCAGCTGTGTGAATGCTGGATGTTGATTGCCACAAATTATTTTCGTTGTGGTTGTCCGTATCCTGCATGGAGATGACAGAAAAGACAAGGCTCTGGAGCCACAGCCTGATTCATCTGCCATTTATAGGTGTGGTTTAGTCTTTCCTTCCTCCCAGTCCTTGCTGTTACCACCGAAAAAATTAGTTCTATAAACACTTCAAGTCTTGACTCACTGTCACTTTGCACTTTGTCATCCGATATTTTCAGATACAATAAAATTTGAATGAGGAAATCCTGGAACATAGGTTACCCATTATTCTCACCCAGACCTCTATTAAATCAGTAGGAGTTTTGGAATTACAGTTGGACTTTGTAAAATAATGTAACTTTTAAAGATAAGCATAGATGATCTTCTGGTAATTCCTACTCTAAATAGCTAGTGTGACTTCAGACAAGGGACTTAATTTTCTAAAGTGAAAAGAATAATACTTTCAGTTTAGGGCATAGAGGTATTGTGAGGAGTAAGGACAGTGAAGTGTTCTTGGTTAAAAGATGTTATTTAAAAGCAAAGCATTATTACTATGAAAAAGAATAAAGGACATGAGTTATGTTATGATTAATTTTGCTCTTAAACTCTTGAACCTGAAAGGCCGAGGAAGTCTGTACTTATATATCATTGTGTGTACGATAGCTGTCTATCTCAAAAGTGACTTTGGATGAATTTTTATTAAACGAATGAATAAATTTCATTAAAGGATTCCCAACTGGCTTTATACTTTTTAGATCAGTAGATAGTTTTTATAAGTTTGAATGACTCTGGCAGGGAGAGAAATAATTTAGGTAACAACAGTGAATTCAAATTCGTATGTACCAATTAAAATTCGAGTTTGGAAAATCCTTAACTTTAACGTATTTCAAAACACCTTTCTCCAACCATTCTTTCTTTACGATAAATTTTTATTTTAGACTTCGTCTTATCTACCTTGATTCTAACATTTGTCAATTTTTGGCTATCCTGAATCTCTGCTATTTCTTTAAGCACTTTCCCCTCCCTTTAAGAAATTTCATCTCTTCTAGTACTCCTCCCTACTACTGTCAGGAGGTGATTGAGTGTCAGTTTTGGCGAGTTAGATACCCTCTTTGGGAACGTCGTCAAGTCTTGAGGCAACGGCAAGCCTGGAGCATGACTAGAGGTCCTGGTAACAGCAGAAGTGGCAGACATGGCGGCTGTGACGGTGGTGGCATCCTGACCAGCATTTCCAGCTGTCAGCTGGGGGCTGTGCTTTCTAGTTGCCGTTTTTTAGTCTTTGGGAGCATCCTTGGATCCTGTCCATACCTAAACCCAGTCTTCCAGCTTCCTGTTCATTTTGTGAGCTGCTCAAAAATCTTCCAATAAATTGAATTTTTACCTAAAGGAGTCAGAGTCAATTTCTGTTGCTTGCATCCAAGAATCCAGACCAAAGCAGTGCACTTGTGCTTCTGAGGAATAGCAAGTTAATACAAGAAAAGTACTGAGAACAGTACCAGTGAGTGTTGGCCACTATTATTGCTGTCACATACTCTTCTTTTAGCACTGTCATATGATATTATAATTGCCTGTTTATTTTGTCAGTCTCACAAACCCAAATGCCAGCATTTTGCAAGAACTTTTGTCTTGCAAAAGTTATTTTTGCATTTGGCTCAGTCCTTGGAATACAATTGGTATTCAATAAACACTTATTGGTTGGACTAAAAAAATAGAGCATTATTAAGCACACTATAGGCAATAAGTTATTAAGTTTAATTAAATTCACTATTAAGTTTATTCGATTCAATGAGCCCTACTGTGTCTAAGTTACTGTGAGGAATGTAAAGATGAGTAAGTCATGCTCTCTGCCCTAATAAACTTGTAATGTCATAATGAAGAAAGGATGAAATAAGAAACTCAGATTCATTCCTCCACATGCGAATTTCCTTTTCATGGGTTTGATACTATAGTATTGTTCAATAAATTTGAATTCTGCCCTTAAGATTGGCTTCTCCCAACCATGGGTGACCTATTACCTCTATAATCCAGATAATGGAAATTTTACTATATTTAATTGACATTCTGATTTTAATTGATTTCACTGAAAGTAGAAACAGTGTTTTGTACAAGAAGCTTATTTTTTTTAGTAATTGACCATGCACAGTGTGATCATTCACAAAATATTGATAAAATCAACTCAATCTAGAAATTGGACCAAGTACTAGAAAATTATTTAAGCCTGTATGTACACAGCCCTTATCAGAACACTCAGAAAGAATCCTAGCCTTATTTCTGCATTATATTTTGGGAAGCAGGAAGTAGGACAAGAGTGGGCATCATCCTCAGTGTCTCCGTTCTCAAGGGCCTGACTTTATAGGGACATAAAAGAGATGTTTTTTTATAGGAACTGATAACCCCACATCTCAGTATTCTTAGAGTTGAGTTTTTCCAAATATGGCTATCCACTAGTGTTTCCCCAGAGTGTGGAAGGTGCATGAGTTCCGGTCTATCAATAGTTGTTTGTTTGTTTGTTTTTTTTCCTTGGTCAGAACAAGAAATTTGCTCCAGAATGTAAGTCATCTTCATCACCAAACATACCTTTTTCTTTTTTTTGTTGTTGCAGCAAGACCTTATTGATGACAAAAGCTGTGCATTGATTTGCATGCAGTTGGACACGAGCTCCTTATTTCATTGCAGTCTGAAAACAAACTTTGTAGCCTAGACACTTTGAGCTGCACTGGCTGATACAATGTCACCTGGATTGTTTGTTAAAATGCAGTTTTAGGGCCACATAGAATACCTGCTATATAAGGTAGCTCAGGAGGAGAGTCACTAGGAATCTTCATTTTTAATAAGCTCTGAAAGTCATCTTTCTGTTCATTTAAAGCTTAAGGACTATCATTTTAAATAAATAGCAAAATATCCTCAGAGCATTCTCCAGACACAGGGAAAAACTCATTTTTAATTTTACAAAAATGTGAAATAATACTATTTTGTAGATTTCCATTAAAATAAGAGATCTAGTCAATCTCTCCAAAGTGAGCACCAATATCCTTATGGTTTAAGCTGCATTTTTTCAGGTTTGTGATTTTATACACACTGAATGTCAACAGCAAGGCTATGTGGACACATATAATAACCAAATTTTCGGGAAATTTTCCTGATCTCTCTCACACTTCCAATAATTCAAAATTAAACCTTTACTCACTAATTAACCTTGGGAAATAATATGAGTCTAAATGAGATTCTTATAAAAGCCTTATGTGAGCAGGATGAAGAACTTTCTATAACTTTTAGATGATATTCAGGGGTAAGTTTTTAATATAAAAGAACCCCACAAAATTGTCTCAGTTTGTCTTCTTTGAGAGTTGAATCATCTTGGCTACTCCTGACAGTAGATAAATATTTGCTCAATGTCAGTTAACATGAACTATAAAAGTCCTTTAATTCTGGGACAGTGTGAAGACAGACCTGTGGTCTGAGAGTCCCAGGTCAAGCTCTTCCCAGCTTTGGAAGGCAGGTAGATCATCCTAATTGTTATCCCAGGGTGGGCCAGGTACAGACTAAGGAAGGAGGTAAAGCCTTTTCAACATGAAAACAGGCAACTTTTCCTTTGTCATGAGGGATTTGAAGTGCAGATTGGATGGCAGGATGTCAAATAGACTTGGCTGACACAGGGTTTCTTAAGACAATTGATATAGGAAGTTGGAGCTATTATTATTTTTAATAATTCAAACTATTTCCTCTGTAAAGAGTAGGATTTAACAATTTTATTGATTTTTCTAGTCACCAATGTCTGATTCTTCTCTCCTTGGCACTTGGAAGACTGTATGTCTTGGGCTCCTTGCAATTGTGGGTGACATGTGCCTAGTGCTAGCCAATAGTCTATGAGTATAAGTGGTGTCACCTTCAGGCTGAAGCATGGAAGGGTGGGTGTGACATAAACATGTGCTCTTTTCTTGTGCTTCAGCAACTTATAGGGCCTCCTATTGAGACAGTCAGAGCCATAAAATCAAAGTAGCCTAGATTCTCCAAGTTACTGCACAGAAGATGTTTGCTCTGGAGTGCTGTCTGCACTCAGAACAGAATTTGCTTAAACGAGAAATAAACCTTGGTTGTGCTGACCCACTGAGGTTGTGGCACAATTTGTTACCACAGCGTATCTTAGTTGAACTTATTAGTAAAATAATCTAATAATGCTGTCTTGGATACCTTGATTTTATACTTGAAATAATTCAGATTATGAAAAGTCTGGTTAAGTCAGTAGAGAGAAACTATTTCTTTGTATGCATTCATTAATTTGTTCAACTGCTCAGCAAAATATGGAGTATAGGTTGTATGCCAATCCCTGTGCTATGCTGAGGGAGGCCTAATATTATGGTTTATTTAGCATGTGCTCTGGAATCACTTCCTGAGTTTAAGTACTCGTTCTACCATGTGTGATTATTGTCATGTTTTAAACCTTCCTTTGCTTTAGTTTCTTTATTTCTTCACTTGTAAAATAGTGATTATAATAGTACCCACCTTACAGAGTTTTGTGAGGATAAAAGAAAATAATATATGTAAAGCACTTAGCATTGTGCCCCACTAAATTCTCAAAAATGTTAGTATTATTATTTGATAACATCCCTGTCTTCCAGCAGCTGTTATTCTAACTGAGAATATCACAATCTAGTAGTAAAACCCATTTATATTAGTAATTCTTATATTAGTTTTTTATTACTGTCATAACAATTACCACAAACTTAAAAGAACACAAATTTATTATTGCACATTCTACAGATCAGAAGCCTGGGTTGGCATGGATGGTTTCTCTGCTCCCAGTTTCACAGGCTGAAATCAAGGTGTCGACCAGCGGATTGTAATTAGGAGTCTCTGGGAAGAACGGGCTTCCAGGCTCATTCAGGTTGTTGGCAGAATTTAGTTCCTTGCAGCTGTGAGGCTAAAATTCTTGTTTCCTTGCTGGATGTCAGCTGGGACCACCCTTGGCTTCTAGAGGCCTCGTTGGGCACGTGGGCACCTACATCCCAGATCCAGGCATGGTGCGTCAAATCTTTCTCATGCTTATAATCTCTCTGACTTTTCCTTCCCCCTCATCACTCTTCTGCCTCCAGCTGGAGAAAGTTCTCTGCTTTTAAGGGCTCGTGTGATCAGATTGGGTCCACCCAGATAACCCAGGATGATTTCCCCGTTTCAAGGTTTTAACCTCGATTACGTCTGCAAAGGCCCTTGTGCTATGGAATGTAACATCTTCACAGGTTCTAGGGATTAAGGTATGGACATTTTGGGGGGACCAAAATTCACCCTACACAATTCCCCTGGGTCCAAAATCTACCTTTTTCTGATTTTGGTAATTATACCACTACATATTGAGTGCTTTCTGTTAGCTAGGAAATAAACCGTATTTCTCTATCTCTACCTCTATAACTTTCTATCCAATTTCCCACAACACTGAAAACAAGTTATTATTATTATTTTTCATTTTAAAGATAAGAAACTGAAGCTTAGAAAGATTATTGAATTTGACCAAGTAAGAGATTGACATAACCGATAAATGGATGCGGAAGGATTTCAAACCAGGTCTGTCTGACTGCCCCCACTGGAACTTCTACCACACTTCATGTCCACAATGGCCACTGGGCCCTCTCGACATCTCAGCTCAGTTCATTATGAAAGACCAATGGGTTCCCCAACTGGTAGTGGTTCAATAAATAAAGTTATGCTCTATTCTCTAGAGCTATCTAAATAGTCATATGTGTCCAGAGACACAAACTTATTTCAGCAGTCTCTGGTGCTTTGGGTCAACATGAGGAGGTGAGGTGGGCTGGTGCTAGTGTTCAGGGGATAGACATTGTTCATATTACAATAATGATAATAATAGCTGATATTTATAGAAAACCGATTACGTGCTGGGCATTCTGCTAAGCACTTTACACGGAGCCCTGGCACTCATTTAATTCTCAAAGCAAGTTTGTGAGGTAGGTGCTGTCATCGTATCCATTTTACAGAGCAGGAAATTGAAGTGTGGAGAGCTTATGTGACTGACTTACGGTCTCACAGCTAGAAAGTGGCAACACCAGGTTTGAACCCAAGCCCTAGAGCTCCCTTATATTTTAATATTACCAAGAAATAGTAGTCTCTAGATGCTTTGTTTTAGGTTGTATTATCACCATTTGTCATTATTTCTCTTCCTCTCTGTCCTCTAGGAATGTGGATAACAAGAGGCCTGTAGTCAAAACTGGGGCCGGTACTAGGGGCTGGTTACAGTGAGACGATAAACCAGAGCTTATATAGTGGCCTTGCCTCTGGATTAGAAGATTGCCTTGAGCCTGCCAGCTCCTCTCCCCAGCATGGGAGCAAGTGATCCCCTGTGGGTGGGGTGGCGTGGGCTGCTATTAATATACCATAGAACGGAGAAGAGAGGCCCTTCTCTGACTCTACCCTGACGCCACATTCGGCAACCATTTCAGATGGTCGCCCTTCCCAAACCCAGGACACTTCATCTGTGTGGATGAGTTTTGTGTCACTACAAGCGACACTTCTCTTCCTTTCCAGATTGTGGTGCTGAGCAACTGCTTTTCCCGACCTTTATTCCTTTCTCTTTCAAAAGTGGTGACGTGGTAGAACATATTCCTAAGAGTCTGTGTGTACTTTTACTTATTTATTTATTTTTTGTTCTGATTTAGGCTCCTTCCACAAATATCTTGAAAACATAGTCTTACATATGTGACTGTTTTAAAATGCTTCTGAAGAAAGTTGTAAAAAGTGGGGGGTGGGGGGAGGGTTGCAACACTAAAAGCTCTCAGCCATAAATTAATAGAACAAAAAAGGAAATGAAATATGTTTTTGAAATTATTATACTCCAGAGAAAAAGAATGTGTAGATATTTTTAAAAGAATGTCATATCATCTATAGCTTTTTCAAATTTCATTGAGTCTGACATTCCACAATTTAGAAGGATATAAGTCATGAAGACAATGACAAGTTTGCTCATAATGACAGAAGTGACTTGATTTTATTTATGCCATAGATGAAATATGTAATGGTGATATTTGGGCTGACTTGAGACTTTATTGTGATTTTTCTATGGTGATAATTGAAGGACTCAGTGGAAATGCAGGTAGGTGACTTCACATCCTTGTGTGGACTAACATTCCCTTGAAAAGATGTTTCAACTTAGCATTAAAAAGCAATGACAATTAAAACGTGTTCTTAATTATTGGGCTAGAGATATAAATATGTTATAATTGTATTTACTTTCTTTTTTCTTTAAGAGCTTGCAGATATCTTGAAAGACACATTTTATAGGACTAAATTTTATTGCCTTTAAGGTGAATTGTAGCACTTGTATTCTGAAAGTTTTCCACGGCTAGAGCAGATATTATTTAATTTAACATTATGCAGAAAAATATGAACTTCAAATTGATAGAAGATGATCTTGCAAGATTTTATTTGTTTTCATTAATTTAAAAGGGAACTCTTTATGATATAAAAATGTTTCTCAAGCTCCTACCAATTAAAAAAACACACTAGAAAACTCATCTCAAATATAATCGAAATGTAACGCTCAACAGCTGAAGGCTGCCATTTGGAGAACTTTGATGAGGCTGTAGAGGTGGAGTCAATTTCACCTTTTGACAGCAATGGAAATGTGGCTCAGAAGTTTCCAAGTTGCAAGGTATGCTCTGGTTGCATTCTGAAATGAAAAGCTGTTACCTTATTTAGAGCTGACTCATATTCAATGTAAAATTCTCCTTTGTCTAATAATTTTAATCTGTGGTCCAGATGTGATGTTTTTTCCAACTTTTCTAACTTTTATGATGAATTATTAGATCAACAGAGGCTGGCCTAATAAATGCACAAAATCTTAAAGCACTATTTGGAAAAAAGCATATTTGGGATTCTTAATAGACTTTTGGGTTTTGATGAGCATTTGTTCAATCTTGCTGCATTCTTCATGAAATGAAAAGTTCGAATTTGCTGTTTATAAAACAATTACAGGCTGAGAATACTGTTTCAGTTTTCAGCAAAGCTTAATACAATTTTAGAACTTAGCAACTTGATCACAGGGACTTTAAAGAGGTCCTAAAACTATTTAGCAAGCTATTTTGAGACAAAATCCTCCCATCTCACTTTCTTCATGTTTTTAGCTCCATATTTAATATGGCACTAGATGCTTAACACTTATTACATTAATAATTTATTAAAGACCAGTGGTTAATAGAAATACCACCAACAGAAAACAAAATCATTCATTCATCCATCCAGCAAATAAAAATTGTGTAAAATACTGGTTGAGATCTGGATATGCAGCAATAAGCCAAACAGGATCTTTGCTATCATGGAGTTTATAGGCAAAGAAACCAAACCTCCTCTCTTATGGGAAACATTTTCCACTGGGTTAATGGTGGTAATTTTGAAAATAAAATGTCCTGTTATAAGATAAATTCTGTGAGCTGATTTCAAGCTGTGGTATATTTTTGACATGCCAAATACTGACTGGTAATAGCCATATACTGCTATTTATTTCATTTACTCTACCGAAGTTTTTTGAAAATGACCTGATGATTATAAAACACTATGTGCGTGCTTCCTGGTACATTATGTCTGAGATTAGCTCTCCTTTGCTGCAATCTTTTTAGCATTACCTGTGTAACAAACAAAATCAAAAGCGTAAATCTTGTTGTCCACTTATGTTCAGGGAGAAATGGTGAAATATTTTAAATTCTCTCTTTCTGGCCTCTCCTAGTGTCTTTTACTTGATTATATAAGCTTTATGTGGGAAGGACTCCTGCCCTGATCAATGTTAAGAGCGCCATAGTGAGTAGCATAATTGCTAGTACACACATAAAATTACGTAAGACACAATTACATAACAATAAATTGCATTGGTATTTATTATGTGCCTTGCATTGTGCTAAGCATTTTACATGCATTATTACATTTAGCTCTTATGACATTTCTATGAGGTAGTTATTCTCACTCACATTTTACAGATGAGAAAACTGAGCACGGAGAGATAACATGACCAAGATCACAAAGCTAGAAAAAGTTGGAAAAAGACTTGAACTCCAGAGGTGATGCTCGCAATCACCAAGATTAAAGATTTGTCGAAGAAAACCCTGCTTTTACAACTCTGGAACTTCTGGGATGCAGGAATATAGACAGAACACATGAAACAAGAATAAATGAATGACTCTCAGCTGCGGCTTGGCACATTCTGTGGCCCTCCTCCTCTGTGGGGAGCGAGACTTAGGGAAGCTTCTCTCATTATCTGTTGAACATACTAATTCCAGCATTCTCCAAAAAAGTCATTTTAGAGTTGTTTTCTTTCTCTCCTCTCTCATTATAGCTCCAACAGATCAAGTAAGGTTAAAATTAAACTCACTAAACTTCGAAATCAGCCATTTTTAAATAGGAAACTAATACAGCAATAATAGTTAAAGAATAAAAACCTATCAAAGATATTGGAGTAACAATATAAAATTATATTACAGGGATAACTAACATAGCCACCTCAAATATTTATGAGATAGAAATAAAAACAAAGGAACTTCCAACATTTTTTTTCTTTACTCCTCTGTCCCTCTCTAAGCTTTTAAGTGACTTCTGACTTTTTTTTTGGTGCCAATGGGTAGTTCTGTGCACAGAACATAAGTATTTAGGTCCTTGTACTGTGAAAAGGGAAAGTTAGCTAGGATTTTCTTCCTAAGAATTTTACAATAGTATGAAAATGTAACAAACCTTGAAACGAATGTCTCTTCTTGATTTCAATAAGCTATATTTGTGAGAAGCATAATAATGTCTTCATTTGCTGGAAAGATATGTTCAAATATAATGACATAATGAGTTGTGAATCTGGCTATAAAGATAGACAAATCTATTATAGTGGTGTCATGCTCTGATAATATGGCTCTATCTCTAGACACACTCATTACCTGCATCTGTGACCAAACTATTGTGCAGAAGGAAATTTTCAGAAGTTTTAACTCGATATGTGGGATAGTGGGATAGTGGGTATCCTCTCACTGATTTTTTTTTTTTTTTTGGTTGGGAAGGCAGTGAATGATTCCCAGGTAAAGCTGCTCCAGGTTCTTAGAGATGGGTATGTTACAACTCTGTTGGCTTAGAAGGGTCCCTTGGGAATGAGCACAGCAAGCAGGATGCTGCTCTGCTGTAAAGAGAGGCTTGACTCAAATGAAAGTAACCTATTAACTCGTGCTAGAAGTGCCAAAGGCTATGATTTTAAATTGTAGCTTGTCCTGGAATAAGGGGCTCTGTGGCCAAAGGACTTTACAAATGCCAAGTATGGGTGCTGATCAATGCCAATACTTTTACAGTGACAGTTTGTGCTTTCCCTCCTAGAGAAAGGAGTTGCATTTGATTAGGTATTATCTGGTGGTGGGGAGGAGGAGGCAGCTTTTTGACTAGAACTTTTCAGATAGATGCAGATGGAATTGGGATGAAACAAGTGTAGTAAAACCTATAATACTGCCCAAGGTTCAGGGTAAAAGATTATTTCTGAACACAAGCCCCAGAGGTCTCCTGTGGCCCCAATAGGAGCTGTTGATACTATTTGCCCTTTTGTGGTGAAGCCTGAGCTTTATAAGAGCAAAACATAACTGCGGCTTCTTGTCTTGTTTTAGACCAAACTTCGGGACATATTAATATCAGAGACTGTTTAAATAGAGCAATAAAACGACAACACTATACTTTAACTAAACCCAGCTTGCAAGCTAATTTTAAGGCAGCCCAGTTGGAGGAAGCCCATGCATTAATTTACTCTAATAGCAAGGGGGAAGGGGAGGGGAAAGAGGTTGAAAAGGCATTGTTAAAAAAAAAAAAAAAAAAAGACCGAAGAACTCGTGCTCAATTTCTTTCTTTTTTTTTTTTAGGTGTTTAACACTTGTACAATTTGGTCAAATTATGGGCAGGACAGCAAGAGAAGCTAGTCAGCTTTAAAAGACAGAGAGCGTTGGAGACAGGACATGATTAGTTTGCTGTATCCCCACTTTTTTTCTTCCAGAAGAGACAAAGGGAAATACTTAAGAACCAACAGTGACGGCAAGGAAGCAATCATTGAGTTGCAGGATACCTTTGTCTCTAGGGGCACGCAGTAATTTTTCCATGTCTGCCACTGAGTGTCAAACCTTTTCTTTTCTTCTTCCTTCCATTCTGGATGGCCAAACTGATTATCTAAAATAGAAAATTAGCACACAATGGGTTTACTCTGCGATACCCCTTATGCAACTAATGGCAAAGCTTGTTAATTGGTTGTAAATGCCAGCAGGTTGCCAGGATAATACTTCAGAAATAAGCGGGTATTCTGATAATTACAGCAATCTTCATCCATAAAAGCTTAAGTAGATGAAGTAGTGGCTGGCTTAAAACCAAGATTTATCCCGCTGCACTCACATTAAAAGAAAAAATAAGATGAAAACAATAATGTAACAAAACAATTATATAGCAGGAAGCTTTGTAGGTTTTAGAGATTGTGAAAACTCAGAAAGTAAAACAGTGCTGTAATAACCAGTTATGGAAAAATAGGCCATTTACATTTGTGTATAATTAAATAGTAGGCTATGCAATTTCACTTTTTAAAGTAAACTGCCTTTTCCTTTTTTTATAGGGCAACGTAGCCATAATTGCTGCATTAAAGCTTTAATGAAAGAAAAAAGCAGCAGATCAAGATGACTTGTAACGTCTACATTTGTACCGTGGCGCTTTGCTTGTTTAGTAATGGGAAGCTACTGAGGAGATTAAAATTGCAGAATTCTTCATAGTTTGTTCTAAAATTACTATAGGAAGATCATTCAGGGTCTAAAATATACACAATTTATTTTTCCACCTTTAATCTGCAAGAATTTAATGGCTTTCATAACTAGTAGGTGGTTGGAGATATGTTTTATATTAGAGAGAAAACTACTTTGCATCATAAAAATTATCAAAATTGAGTGGATCAGAATTTAAACCTTAAGGGACTTCCTTAGTCCATTAGAATATTGCCCCAATGTTAGATTATAGTGAGTGTTTAACTTGGCGTGGTATAAGGAGCTTTCTTGTTCAAAATATCAACAGGTTGGTTTCTAACACTGTTTCTTTATATTTTACAGTTTCTCTATCACTCCCATTAACATCAGGAACTGCAGCAAAAGGCAGCTAATTCATATAAGGAGGCGTTCCAGGGAACTGTTAATTGGCACATGGGATGATTTAGTTTTTTAGAAAAAGCAATAGTCTCCCTGTGAGCTTCTTTTTCATAAGTTTGAAATATTCTTCAGATGTTATGCACCATATAGGTTGGCTATGTTTTCTGTAAGCCATCCTTGGCAAATAAGGTAGGCAGAGATTGGAAACCTTCATTATGTGTTACAACTGAGCAGAGGGTATGCAAACATGCTAAAACACACCAGGCAAGACAGCTAGCAGAAGAGTACCAAGGATATTAGTGCCAATGGCTAGAGATACAGTAGTCCTAAGAGAGTTTTTTTTTTTTTGACATTTATATAAAATCTATAGGATCTTATTCCTCCTTTTGTAAAAAAGAAAAATGCAAAAGCAACTACTAGTAAAAGACGCCCTAAGAATGGACACTATAAAGGCCTAGAATTTTGGCTTTTTGGGTTCTCACTTTAAGAAAGGGACTCAATTGCTCCAGGATTTTGTTTTGGTATTAGTTTCTCACAGGGCGGATGAAATTCATCTTTATCTATGTGCAGTTCTTCTGCTATGAAAAACTTTAAAAACAGCCTCCTGGAGTCACTGGCTTCCTCACAGAAACCGGAGTACGGTATTGGCACCGGGGCTGGAAGTAAGCTCTGCGGGTAAGCAGAGCTCCCGAAGGGTGGTGGTGGCCAGGAAGGAGCGAGTGCCAGGCAGAGCAGCCTTGGGTGGGGCAGGGATGTCGCCCTGTCGAAGAGAGCATCTGTAGCTGCGTTTTGTGAGAATGCTACCTGAAAGGGAGGCGAGGGGGAGGGAAGGAAAAAGAAGGGTTTTTAGAATACACATGGAAGTTAGCAGGGATCCTCTTCTTCCCCCAAGTCCTTGGGGTAAAAGAAGTTAGTATGTTGCCTGTGCTCCGCTGCTTTCTCGTCCCTGTGCAGATTGGACGCCGGAGGACTGGCCTCCTTCACCGCCTGACCAATATTGCTCCTCTCTTCCAAGCTCACAGTTCACAGCTGTTGCCGAGCTTAGGACAGGCCACATAAGGCGCTTTGCTTTAGGCTGAGTGATCTAAGTTGTTCTCTGTAATCTACATCTTTACATGTGATTTGAATGAGCAGAGAAAACAGCAGAGAGAAGAGAGAGGCCTTCTTCCCGAATAGCTTGAAACTGGCAGATTTTGGGGAGCTGGGTAGGTGGGAGGCAGGAGGTAAACTTTCAGGGAAAGAAAAAACTAAACGAATACAGCCAACTATTCAGGATAAGACATGGTAGGGGTGGGGGTTGGGGGGTGGGGACATAATCTAGGACTGTCTTTTCTTTGACTACCTGAGACCTTGGACTCCCCTCATTCTATGTTGAAACTTCATTGAGAGGTCTGGGCCAAAGGGTGTCCTCAAATGGATCACATTTACACATTCACAGAGAGAAAAACTTTTTGAAAAGATAAAAAACATATTTTAAAAAAATCAAATGATACAAAGGTACATGAAATAATTTTTGCCAATGTGATAACTTGTGGAAATCACACATCTAATATATTTTTACTATTTTTGAAAGAAGAAAATTGTTTCTTTTATGTCTGCTTTGTGCTTGGCCTAAATTCTTTATTTTTCTTAATGGTAAGACATAGTTTTCCACATGGTGGTTAAATACTCATGTGACTTTCTTGAAGAACAAATAAAAATGAAATAGGTGGAGAATTCAGTACTTTGCAGTTTTGTCTTTCAGATACACATTAGTATTATCTTTTTCTCTAATGCTTTAATTTTATCTTGGTCTAAGTTACTTATTCTTGAAGGGTTGTCTGATATTCCTGACACTTTTTGACAACTTTGTGAATTGTTTGATATATAAGCAGTGTACATAATTTGATCAACTTACATTTGAACTTCTTTATGCTACCAATATATATATTTTTTCTGCTTTTTTTGCTTTTTATGTTTTAGAGAGGTACACACTGCACAGAACAGGCATTTGAGAAATATTTGTGAATATTCCACTAAAAAATATTCCACTAAAAAGTGGAATGTTTTTGCTACTTTTCAAGGTTTTAATCATGAAGATATTAAAGTGATAAGCATTCTTGAAGAAATATTTCCAAGTCAGTTTGAGTACTTGAAAGGCAAAGTTCTCTGACTACAATTTTCTCCCAGAAGAGGAACATACTTTACGTACATACAAAAAGTGTAGTGTGCCATCCTGATAGCATTTCTTGTGAATCGTGTGTTCATCCTAACAGTGAACATTTTCTCTGTTTCTGTGTCAGTTGTCACTAATCAGTTATACATCTGATGTGCAGATCCATCAGGGAATAGAATTTAAGTCATTTTGGCTTTAGCACATATGATATGCTTGTACAGGAGTTTACCAAAGCCCCTTTTGATACATTTTCAGAAGGGGACGTGCATATGTTATGGTACCTCTACAGCAGCAGTGACTGAACTAGCTGACAAGTGACAGGAGGGTTTTTTCCCTCTTTGGTATTTCATGAAAGTGTGCACAAATCATAACAAGTTGCCTCTCTTTCATAAGACAGGGAACATTTCCCTTAAAGCACACATGGCTATATGGTGTGTTTGTGTACATGAAAATTCATGCTGCTATCAATTTTAATTTTGCCATTTTTGTTGTTTTTAAATTTCAGGTTTGAAGTTTTTGAAGAGGCTTAAATAATTGCTTTCAATTTTGTCTTGACTGATATTTTAAGAACTCTATCAATGTCTTAATGGCAAAGTCAAGTTCTTCCCCATTGAGAGGAACTGTGATGTACAGGTGACCCACTTCCATTGGGCTGTTGCATTCTTTGTCAAAAAAGCTTGATAAATAATAAACACCTACTGTATGCCAGGAGATTCTATGTTAGATGTCACGTAGCAGGCCATGATTCACAATAATCTGCCTGAATTTTCATCTATGCTTTAAAGCAGTATTAACAGCAGCAACAATAAACATAAAAGCCCTTGCTTTGATGTTTCTTTATTGGGTGCGGTGTACTGAACTCTGTGCTACAAGACATTTTGTGATAACTATTATAGGCACATCCCCAAACAAATGCAATTAAAGCAGACTGGTGGAGTGGAGAGGAAGTGGGCTTTGGAGTTAGCAAGATCTGGGTTCAAATCCAGCCTTTAGCACTCAGGAACTGTGTTTTTGCTCTAGGTCTCAAGATCCTTTCCTCTAAAATAAGGATACTGTTGTCAGGAACCAATGCTCAAATCTCTTACTGTATTACTTGCCACATAATAGATGCTTAATAAATTTTGTTCTTTTGAGCTCCCTGTTTCTTCACAATCTGAGAGCAAGTGACTCCATATAATTCTAAATAAGCTCCAATCTATTTTTTTTTTTTTTTAGGTAAACTAAAATCTTTAGTTAATCGATTCCTGGACATACAGAAGTTGACTCTGGCTGTGATATCCAAGGTAAGTGCCAGTAAAATGATCCACTCCAAATAGCTAGTTAGCTACTATATATGTTGTACAGTCATGCGCTGCATAATGATATTTCAGTCAATGATGGACTGTATGTACAATGGTGGTCCCGTAAGATTATAATGGAGCTGGAAAATCACGTAGTGATATCGTAGCCATCATAACTTTGTAGAGCAAGGCATAACCTTTTCTATGTTCAGATATATTTAGATACACAAATATTTACCATTGTGTTACAATTGCCTACAATATTCAGTACAGTAACATGCTATACAGATTTATAGCCCAGGAGCAATAGGTAGTAACACACAGCCTAGGTGTGTAGTAGGCTACACCATCTGGGTTTGTGTAAGTACACTCTGTGATGTTCACACAATGATTAAATCACCTAATGATACATTTCTCAAAACATATGCCCATTGTTAGGCCACTCATGATGAAATAAGGAATAAATGTTTACATATATATTCCTTTTTTTCCGGTCAGCAAATGTATTCTTTTTAAATCACTCAACCTGTCTATGAGACAGTAGACATATCCCAAACACTGAACAATAGCTTTCAACTACCAGTGGATGAAGGGACCATCATTTGAAACCACGAATTCAAGCTACAAAAGGAGGTCATGCCCAAGGGAGAATTTGTACGAGTCCATTCTGAATGTATTATGAATCTCATGATTCTGGCTTTGGATTTCTGTGCAGAATGGCGCTTGTGTCTGTGACAGGGCCCCACTGATATCACTGCATGACAAGAGGGACGTGAGAGGCTAAGCTATTATTTCTGAAGAAAACCCTATTTATACCTGCATCAGGGACACATAGCACGTGATGATTTCCTATCTTGACTAAAATGGGAGCAGTCTCGCTGGGCCTGTCACACACGCTTGTGTAGACTTTACTGTAGGGTCCCTCATCTGCAGTGTCTGTTCCCCTGTGAGTGTTTCCTTTCTCCCTCCCTTCATACCTTCTCTGCTGCTCACCTCCCTCTTCCCTCTGAGGCCTAGAAGTGTGAATCTGAGCTTTTGAGATCTTGAGGAAGAGTGTTCTTCCTTTTTCTTTCAATATGAAGTGGCTTCTTTTTCTGTTTATATCTTCATGTGAACATTCTGGATGGTGAGAATGACAGATTATTGGCTCAGTCACAATTTGCCTTACACATAACCTCGCTGCCAATTTTATTAAAAAAAAAAGATGTCTTCTTTCATGGAAGAAATAAGCATATCTTTGTTGTGGTAAAAAAAAAAAAACCACCCCCCAAACTGTTTTGTGAACCAAAATCTTTCATAAAACCTGATATACCCGATATCTATTGTGAGCCCCAGAAACTGGACACTGGAACCTTATTTAACCAACTTCTGGCTCTACCTTCTCATGCTGTAATCCTCATTTGAGATCATTTCAGGTTGGCCTCTAACCTAATGTGAGAGAACTTGTTCAAAGCAAAGTGGTATTAATAATAATCATCATCTTACATGGTGCTTTTCACTTTATCTTCCAGGCTGAGTGGTGTTAGAGGATGTGAGCAGAGATAATACTACACACTTAATTTGTTCGTGCATTATTTCAACCTCAACAGGCTTAATTAACACACACTTGTCCCACCTTTTTTTTTTTTTTAAAGTTAAGACTCTGAATGAGGACAATTTATAATTTGCTAAGACCCCAGAGAAGAACACAGTAGAAAAATGAAGAATTTTAATTCAGGTGATTTGGTCTCATTCGTATGCTTATTTAATGAAAATCTATTGAGAACCTTTTTAAACCACAAAATACAATTGAATAAAGAGGAAATATCAATAAAATTTCTGTATTATTTTAAAAGTTTTAGGGAGAAAACCAAATAAATAGCTTATCCATCATTAATAGAGGACAAAGTGAATAATAATTAGTTATTTTGTGGTATATCTGTCTTCTTCTGAGGTTAATTTGATCTAGACAGAAAGATTAAATGTTCTTTAATAGATTTCAGATTCCCTAGGGTAAATTTTACTTTATAATCCTATTGGGCACTTAATAAGACTTTTATCACTGTGATAGTGTGCTATCCCTTAACAGACTGCAGTATTTAAGTGTAAGTGACTGCTTCCCACTATGATTTGGGATTTTATTCTAGTTCTCTTACATCTATGCAGAAAATTGAACTAAAAATTTCATTCTCAAAGTTTTGAAGACGTTTTACTTTTCTAAAGAGGCAAACATCTTGAAAATAATAATAAAGAAAAGAAAAGATTTTTTTAAAAAAATTATTACTCTGGTTCATATTGCACTAAAGAAAGCATATGTGATACTACAGAATTTGTAGAGTTTGTGTTTTCATGTAGTTTTAAGCCCTGCTTTGTTAGGTCACTTTAGGAACAGAGGAAGAGGGTATTTAGGATGAAAGAGGCATTTAGCTTTAGATGGCAGTCATTGTACATACCTTGCAAATTACCGCACTTTTCATCTTGGGTATGCACTGAGAAGTTAATATGCTGCTGTCACTCATACAACCATTAAAACCATTGTGTCATGGGAGATTTTTATGGCTTACTTATAAAAAGAGAGGGGTTATTCTGGAGGACATACCATGCAGTATGGGATGATGTGCATTAGAAAGATGTGCAGAGGATCTGTGAAAACAGTGATCTGCTCAAGGCTATAGAGAGTGTCAGGTATGCAGTACTTAACCCTGGTGTGTGGTGTGTTTCTTTAAGGCACTAAAGCCTTTAAGAGGTTTGAGAGTTATGATGTCATTAATTAATAACTGACTGCATGCTAATCAATACAATAGGCACACACTGTAATGGCTTATAAGCATGATAGCTTTTTAATGGGTCATGTATAAATGTTAATTGATTTGAAACAAAGGGAAATTTCTGTCTATTGGGTCAATAGTTTATGGATTATGACTACCTTTTAGTTTGAGATTGCTAACGAATTCCTCTTCCTCACCCCTCCCACCATATAGCTTGTTTTTCTGTTTTTTAATCAAGAGTGCCTGTACAGAAGATACATTAGACCTATTATTGGTACTGGAATCCAATAACACTTGCAGGGTCCCAAAGGCTTCTACAAGATCCACCCTGGGGCTTCATGGTATATGTCCCACATCATGAAATGTATAGGAGTCGATGGAAAGTTCTGTGTTTACTTTTCATAATATTGCATTTTATGCAAAAGATATGTCACAGAAACATGAAATCCTTGATATAATATGTTATCAAGGATTTCATGTTTGTATTTTTTAATGCATAATGCATGTAAAGAGATATAGAGTGGATGTATTATCTGCCAGGATAAGTGACCTAAAAGATAAGGTTATGTTATTTATTCTAACATCTAAATTAAAAATCAAATACATTTAGAATAGATTTAATATCAGAAACAAGAATTGGCAGATAGAATTTTACCTAGGAGACTCCTATTGGCGAATGTGGGAGTTGCTGAGAACAGAAATATTATGAGGACTGAGGAGTTGGTTATTGTAATACGGTTTTGTGCTTAAAAGAAGAGGAGTATGCGGTTAATTCTTTATCATTCCATACGGCAGTTCTCGCTTCATCTCCTCCTTCAACTGCCATGCTAGCACTTTTTTTTTTCTGTTTTATTGCTCCATTCTTGGAGGTCTGCTTTGGAATGGTGCCAGTTATCTTTTTTCATTTAGGCAAATTTTACATCAAAATACTGATTTTATATTTGAAGAAACTGGCGGCTTTGGAATAGTATTCTTGTCAGCTTTTATATGAATGTGCATGAAGTTTAAAATGCCAAATGGTATTATAAGGGGTCTTGTGAAAAACAGCAGTCCTTTGCCCAACAGACCTTGAACTCTCCCACAATTCTCCTAGCTCAGAGAAACACTTTGAAGGCGTCTAGCTGACTTTTTGTTTTCCTAGTGTTTACCTCCACATTTAAAATAAACTTCTTATATTACAGATGCCTCATCTTTCAGTTTCAGATATTATCTCTGATTTCTTTGTATGGAAGACAGGAACTTAACACCTTTATACCTTCCCCTTCCCAACAGCCTTCTTAGAATGTTTCTTCAATTTCAGCCTTCTAAGGAAAGTTCTAAGAAAGAACCTTCTTAAAAAGTTTCAGTGTTTACACTTCTCTCCTTATTACTAATACATACCCAGACTTTGCATAGGAAATATAAATATCCTCTTGGTATGTTCAAACACTTCAGGTAATCTGCCCAAGAGTAGTAGAGAAAGTGAGGAAAGAAATCTGTTTTCCCAGGGGTGTGTATGTGTGTATGTGTGTGTGGGGGGGAAGGGGGTGCTGCTTGGGGTGTGAGGTGGGAGGAGAATCTTAAAAGGCAAACAGAAAAGAACTAATGATGGAGACCGAAAAGGAATGGTCAAAGATGTGGGGGGGAAACCATGAGAAAATGGAAATCAAGGAGAGAGTGTCAAGAAGAAGGAGGTGGTGAATATGGGTCAAAAGCCATGGAGAAATCAAGTAAGAGAAGACTAAAAGGCACCCGTCCATGGCTGCCAGAGTACTGGGGTCCAATGGGGTACTGGCCTCAATGCAGTGGGAGATAATAAAGAATTTTAGATTATTCACTTGAGAAACTTGGCTCTGAGGTAAGTGAGATAGAAGGCAATTCAAAAATAGCTAGATATCAATGAAAGATGAAGTTCGAAAACATTTTTAAGATGAAACAGATTTTAGCATATTTCTGTATGAAGGTGTAAATTGGAAAATATATAGATGATCAGCAATCTTTTAAAACCATGCCTCTTTGATAGTTGTATTATGGTTTAATGATAATTTTATATTGTACTATGGACCTATGTATATATATGTATATATGCTATGCAGTACTATGTAATATTGTACTATATACTATGATAATTTTGTATTATACTAGAGAACTATGTAGTAATTTTGTATTGTACAATGTTTAAGTGGCTATAAAAGGGTTATCTTATTTTGTCCACACACACACACACACACACACACACACACACACACACACACACACACACACTGGGAGCCAGCAGTTTAGAGGAGGGTATGCTCGCTTTACGGACTGGAGCCAGGATGCAAACATGCCCCCCACTCCTAGTCCAGAGCCCTTGCTACCATCCTGTAACTCTTCTCTGAATCACCTTTTATCTTCCTTTGCTTCTTGGTTGATCTTTGTTGTTAAGAATTTCCCTTATTCTTACTTTTTTTGGCCAGGCTTATCTGTCCGTCTGCCTGCTGCTTTTATTTCCTTCAAATCCACAGCTATATCATGTGTTGACTAACTTCATAACACCATAAAGCTGCTGTTACTATTCAAATCATACACAGATCCAGACACTTTGCAATGGAAAGAGATTCCCTCCAGTTTAGTAACCTATTTTGAGGACATCTTTCTGTGTGACTGTCACCAGAAACACCATTATCTTAAACAACATGTAGACTTAGAGCCATACATTAGGATAGATGACACAAATGTTTTATGTACATGCAATTTAACCTGAATGCCGATGGTGTTTTGGTGCTAAACTCTACCTGCAAATCTCACTAGGAATATATTTGCTTCTCATTTCACTTTTTTAAAAGCAACTTTGGTCAACCAGAGGATGAAATGTCGGTTTATCAAATGGGTGGTGAAAATCAGTGATGGTTTTCTTTCTTTTTTTTTTTTTTTTTTGAGACAGAGTCTCACTCTGTTACCTAGACCGGATGCTGTGGCATCAAGATAGCTCATACCAACCTCAAACTCCTGGGCTCAAGTGATCCTTCTGCCTCAGCCTCCCGAGTAGCTGGGACTACAGGCATGCGCCACCACCACTTCCAGCTAACTTTTTCTATTTTTAGTGGAGACAGGGTCTTGCTATTGCTCAGGCTGGTCTTGAACTCCTAAGCTCATAGGATCCTCCTGCCTCGGCCTCCCAGAATTAGGATTACAGGTGTGAGCCAGTGTATCTGGCCAGTGATGGTTTTCATTTCTGTGTTATTGATGAAAATATTTGATCATGTGTAAGTTTCCAGGGTACAGGATGATGCATTCCTCAATGAAGCTCATTCATTCACTCAGTCAGTCCAAAAATATTTCCTGAGAGATTACTATGTGTCAAGAATTACACTAGACATATTTCTGCCTTCAAGCGGATCTCAGTCTATAAGAGAAACAAAAGAAAGTGAAGAAGCAATTCAAAGAATACTTTCTGGAGGAAATGGCACCTGAACTGGGAGGCTGAGTAAGAAGAGTTCGACAGGCAGAAAGGAAAGGAAGGCTGCCAGGCACAAGGAACAAGGTGTGCAGGAGCAAGCATAAGGAAGTCTGGTGCATTATGGGAGGAGCAAACATGTGCCGTGTCTGGAATTAAGGGTGCATATGGAAAGGGTGGCAAGTGGCCATGCCGCAGAGGTAAGCAGGGCCCAATGCACAAGGCCTTGCTTTTTAAGGAAGTTGGATTTTAGGAGAGCTTGGGTATTCACAGAAGGGTTTTGGGCAAGGGAGTCATGTAATCTAATCAGTCTTTTACAAATGGTTAGAAGTAAGGCTCGGGTCATGAGACTGGACAGCCAGGTGAGGAATTGTTCTGGCTTGAGCTGACATTATGGATGTGGATGAATAGCAGGAAAGACGAGAGAGACATTAAGAAGGTAGAATCACCTGAACCTGATGACAAGTTTGGTGTAACGTGGACGAGAGAGAGGCCTATTGTGAATTCCTAGATTCCTAGAACTAATGTGCTAGGATGTACTCTATGATGATCTAAACAGCTGTATTATACACAAGGAAGTATATATTAAATATAGATGTATATAGATATCTCTCTACATATCTATATGCATATACATATCTCTATATGTCTATATATCTAGGATCCAAGAATTTCTGAATCTCAGTGTCCAGTTAGCTAAAATATCTTAAATCCACTACATACAGAATTCCTAAATCACTAAGTGTTACTCAATGATATCTTTAGCACTGCTGGATACCTGGATGAAAAATACCTTAGGCCTGCACCTATATTCCATGGCTAATGATGAGCCATATGCAAATGCTGATGTAATTCTGAAATCAACTTTCCTGCTGTTTTGTCTGAAAAAACAATGCTTTGAATGCTCAAGGACACTTTGCCTCACGTTTTGAAAAAGAATGTGAAGATATGTTAAAATATATGTTGACATTTCCCTTTATTTTCTGGGTATGATAGTCAACTCTAGGAATTTGAAAGTTTTCATAAGTTATGACAACGTGAATACTTCAAACTCACCAAAAAGCCAAATAACTTCACTTTCTAAACTCCAGACAATTGACCTTGGCATCATGAAAACTGAACCAATTATATTTAGTTTCTGTGTCTTTGAGAATTGAATGACTTTTTAATTTTTTGAAAGAAAAAGTGTTTTTTGTTTGCAAACTTAATAAATGCTCATTACAAACAATAGAGAATCAAAAGAGAAACATATAAAATGGAAAATGAAAAGTGCCTTACAATTTACCATAATCCCATCACTAGAAAAAATGGTTAAAGTTTAGGATGTATCTTTCTGATATAAAAACATACATTTTTAAGATAGTATCGAGTTATAGATAGTTTCTCATAATCTGCCTTTCTTTGACAATGTGTCATGGATATCTTTCCAAGCAAATATATAGAGAGTTGTTCTTCAACTGTGTTTTTATTTTATAGATGGATAATGTATTTAACCAGTACTTTATTAATTTTTCCCCCAAGTTTTCAACTGACAAATAATGTTGCTGTGAATATCCTTGTATGTAAATCTATATGCATTTTTTCATTCTTTCTCTTTGATAAATTTATGAAGCAAAACCATTAAGTTAAAAGTTGCGTATATTTTAAATTTTAATAAATGTTTTCAAATGAACACTTAGAAGTTGTACTACCAGCTAAGAATGAGAATACAGCTCTCCACATACTATTATCTACCTTGGTATAATCGATTTTTGATTTTTCTTTCTATCAGAAATCTTCTATGTAAATTTGGATTTATTTTATTTTTATTTTTAATAATGCTGTATAGCTTATGTTTATTGTCCTTTTATATTTTCTCTTTTATAAATTACTTGTTAAAATTCTTTGCTAATTTTTCCATTATGCTATTTATCATTTGTTTATTGTTTACAAAAAGTTCTTCGCATATTCAAGTCAAGCTTTTCCTTATAACTTATGATTTGGAGATTTGCTAAGAGGCCCTCCCCGCAAGCAGAATAATTTTAATTAAAAAACCTGGGGATAAAAGGGCAAGTGAAAAATTAAAATATATGGAGTTCATTGACAAAAAACTTAACGTAGGCAATTGGAACAGATTGTGGGATGGCCTCTAAAAAAGGAGAAACTTGTTTAATTTCACAACAGAGTAGAATTAAGAACTTGAGTGTGAATTGCATGCGGGCTATAACTCTGCCTTCTTCACTGCTCTGTCCCCTCTAGAGTGGCACTTGAAATGCAGAAGTTGTACAATAGTGTTTTTGGAATGAATGAATGAATGCAGGTGTCCAAGCTTGCATGGATGAACGCATGAAAACTTGAATTAAGAAAGCTCTAAATCTCAGTATTATTTCTACAAGTACCAAGAAGACAGACAACACTACCATTACAATGGCAATTTTCATTTAAGCTTTGAAATTGCTTTGTGTATTAAGACTTTTTTCTTGACTGAAGATCCCAAATCTTCCCGTCTGTGAGGACATTAAATTTGTGCTCTTTATGAACTTAGTCTTAGAATAGTAGAAACCCTAAGGACAATTAGAGAACTAAAAAAGAATCAACACTATGCCACTATACAGTCAGGAAAAAACTGAACTGACCCTTAGAATGTTTATTATTTAGTGATTTATCCCCAAATGAATGACAAAAGACATTTGGAATTGTCCTCCTTTGGGATTCTTGAACACGTCTCAATGTCTGACAAAATGTAAAGTGTACTAGGAAAAATGTAGGAGTTAATCTAAAGAACTAACTTCCTTTAAGAAAAGGCAGGTGAAAAAATGACTTAAGTTTTTAAAAAATTTTAATCAATTGTTTGATCATTTTAAGATGATTGAAAATACACATCGAAATTCTGAGTTCCAACTTATAGAAAAATATAATAACCTTCCTTTTCTTATAATTTTCTTGAATGATTGAAAATAGCTTTCTATAGGTGGTGTTCTCTAGCATTTTTTCCCCTGGAAGAATAATCTTTTTTTATTAGTATAATAGCTAATTTTAATTCTATGTGACACAAACCTCCTTTACTTTATATGGTATTTTATATAGTAATGTTTATTTTCCATACAAACTCTCTAGGATGTTTTATCTGTTTTATATCCCATTGAATTCTCCCTGAAACTGCACTAGTTTACAATAATTTTATTACTTTATTAATTAAACGTTTTCCAACAAGCTAGCTATGGCATTTCTTATCATCAAGGGTTCCATTAGTTTTTAATGGTGTGAGACAAAATTACCATTTACCCACATGCAATTTAAGAAGCATCATTAACACAGGAAAAGCACCAGGTGGGATTTCTAATAGTTACTGTTTCTCATTTTTGTTTTTATTTAAAAGGAATAACTGGTTTTGAGATTTTTTTTGCTACTATATTGCCAAATCTTCACTTGGATTTTATGATCGAGATAATTTAAAATAATGTTCGTCTATTTCCTTAGGCACTATTCAACAATATTTTACTTATGTGCACACAGCTCCAGTCTAGCACTTTTTTCTGCACAGCCGGGTGAGTGTTGTCTGCACAGACAACAGAACAAAGAGGGATCCTCGTGGACTCTGGCAGGGTATTCGGCCAACGGTTGGCAGTGCCAGTGGTTTGGCCGTAGAACTGTCTCTGTCATTACAGAAGCAGGTACACTGGGACTAAAAAGATCCAGGGGTCCTGAAAACCAAAAGAAATTTTAGGACTCTTACAAAGTGAACACTATTTATTTTTTCCTGCGGATCATATGAACTCTTGAAAAGAGTTCACATGCCATAGGTTAGATAATGCTTGCCCTCTTGTAGAGTGGGAAAGTACTTATTCATTCCTACAGTATGAATGCAAGAGAATCAATCAGGAATATTCAGGCAGTGAAGTTTGTAACAACATACTCTCAGAAGATTGGGAAAATACAGATTTCTTGTAATTCAGTGCATTGTAAAACATATAGAACATAATGCAAACCCAATTCTCTATAAACCCTAACTAGAAGTAGAGGTTTATTCATTCAAGTATTTTGCAAAGTGCATATCAGCCATCAACAAAAGGCTAAACAAAACAAAAATTAGATATGCAAAAGGGGTGCTATATTATAAAACAATTTGGGGCAATTCAGCTTTTGCTTTTATTGGACAGTTACTATTCTGGTATATAAAGGAATTAGAATACGAAAGGAAAATCAGTTTCACAAAGTCAGGGTTTGGGCAATACCTAAACTCTTTGACACAAAATAAATAAAATCTACTAAAATTGACCTGTGTCCAATATAATTTTCCACCAAAGGTAGGATGTGTTAAACAAAGGCGGCTCAGGCAAAGCAGATTAAAACATCTCTCATAATCTCCTAGAAAATGTTCTATACATTTTATTATACTTGAATAATCTTTTGAAAAAAATGAAGGAAGGAAATTATTGGCCTGATGTCTAGTCTGAATGTCCTTTCTTTCTTTCAAGTGGTTTGTAAATGAATGGTTGAATAGTTTGAACCTTAGCACATTGCAGGGGGATACTGTTTAATCTATCTTCAAATACAGTGGTCTATTCTGGGGGACTTTTATGTAAAAATATTAAATGTAAACAATTCAATAAATATTGATAATTTATTATAGGTTTATCATGTGATGCATATTATATCTGTTAGTATACCACATTACATGAGAAATATTTGTTTAATTCCAAAGGGAATTTCTGTAATAAAGGAGTTTTAAGCAAAAAATGGAGAGGAAAAATATGAATAAAATAAAGTCTTCTAAATGTGGAAGTTTTGACACCAGAAAAGAAATAATTTACTTTTTAAGATTAAAATATTTTAAATTAAGCCAAATCTATACTTCCTTTTTATAACAATCTATATTTTAAATTAATTTCCCAATAAATGTGTGTCTGTATACAGAAAACACCCAAGCTTATTCACAACAATATTATATATGTGGCTCTGTTTTTTTGTTTGCACGATGGTCATATGGTAGATCCTGTTAGTACAGTATATCAACTCTATATTTGTGTTGTCTACAAAAGAAAAAAATCAGCGAAGTTATCAATGAGCTTCTGGGTTGTATTTGCTCTGTAATACTCCTCTATTTTGAATTTGACCTACATCTGTCATTAAGTTGAAATGTGTCACTTTTTCTATCACTTTGAATGAGAAATGTTATTTGGATCGATTTCTTTCACCATTGGTGAAAAGAAGGAAGAATCACTCTATAAATTCTTCTCTGGAGCAATGGACTCTTATGGAGTTTATTGGGGAAGTTGTATGTTATTTGGGCTGGCACTTATTAACACTAGATTTCCAGGGATCCAGTGAAACATTTTTGGTGTTGCTGGATTCCTAGTGTTTGTTTTGTCTCCATTCAGTGTGCTTTTATTGTGCTTGAAGCTGACAGAAAATTGCTATAGCCAATCACCAAAAAGTGCTTATTTTTTTATGATGTTTTATTTTCATTGCTCAACATTAACATAATGAAACTTTAGATTTTTCTATTAAAACAATGCAGTACATGTGAAGTGTCATGACGAATGACAATTTCTTGGGATATACATTTTGGTGCTTGTAAAATAAAAGATTGACATTAGAGCTTCCTGGATTAGATACTCTCCAATTTTATTTAGAGACTTTATAAAAAGCAAACACATACTGGAAGCACACATGCATACACATGTATGTTTAAGTAATATTCCTCACCAAAATAAAATTATTAGATGCATTGTTATTTCTATCAATATTATTATTCAGCATCTACTAACCTTCCAATGCTAGGAAAAAAAAATCCAGGCCTTATTCTTTTGAACTGACATTTTCCATAGAATGGGATGCCTGCAAAATGTGATTATGTGTCAGTGTAGATTCTCAAAGGCAGTACATGGGGTATGAGAGAGATTTTTGTGGAAGCAGTGAGCCGTTAAGAAAATGCTTTAATTTTCTTTTGTGTGGCTATCATAAGGTTGGTGAACTTTAAAAAACAATTCTTGACTTTACCTATAATGGGCTTTAAATGCTTTTGTTTTGAATCATTTTTAATAAAATGACACAAAAATTAGGATATAATAATGGTCATATGATTAGGCAGGAAGAGACAAGTCATGAAAGTCTGAAATTAAAATCCAAACTTTGTGGAATTCATGTGTTACGACAAATAAGAGGCAGATGGCAAAGGTCTAGTTCTCTGGCAACTGACTGAGGAAAGAAGCAGAGAGTCAGAGGGATGTGGACTTTCGACATCTGCTGGCATATGGCTTATCCCTTCTTCTCTGTGTGCATAGGCTGGGAGCGTGATTGCACACTCTGCAGGGCTGGGCACATTCTACAGAAAGAAAAAGCACGGTGGTTTAGATAGGAAAGGCTTCGAGATCAGACACCTCTTGTTTCCTGTCTTGGCTCCAGAATCTCGTCTCCAAGTGATCTTGGGAAAGTCACTTCCTCTTTCTGACTTGATTAAGTTTTCTCATCTGCAAACAAAAAAATGGGGTTGGCACTGTGGAAAACAGTATGGAAGGTCCTCAGAAAACTAAAAATAGAACCACCATATGACCCAGCAATCCCACTGCTAGATATATATCCAAAAATAAGAAATCAATATATTGAAAAGATATGTACATTCCATGTTTATTGCAGCACTATTCACAATAGCCAAGATTTGGAATCAACCTCACTGCCCCTCAATGGATTAATGAAAAAAGAAAATGTGGTACATATACACAATGGAATATTATATAGCCACCAAAAGAACGAAATCCTGCCATTTGCAACAAAATGGATGGTACTAGAGAATATGCTAAGTGAGATGAATCAAGCACAGAAAGATAAATTCTCATGTTCTCACTCATATGTGGGAGCTAAATATTAAAACAATTGATCTCGTAGAGACAGAGAGTGAAATGATGGTTTCCAGAGGCTGAGAAGGGTAGTGGGGAGAGGGGAGGGATATAGGGGGGTGGTTAATGGGTACAAACATATAGTTAGATAGAATGAACAATATTTGACAGCACAACAAAGTGACTACAGTCAACAGTAAGTTATGGTATACTTAAAATAAATAAAAGAGTGGAATTGGAATGTTCCTAACACAAAGAAATGATAAATGCTTGAGGTGATGGATACCCCAATTACCCTGATTTGATTATTATGCATTGCATAATCAAACTATCACATGCACCCTATAAAGACATACAACTATTATGTACCCATAAGAATTAAAAATAAAAAATTAAAAAAAAAAGAAAATTGAGGTTAGATTGCAGTAAGATGAAAATGGGACAAAACAGCAGCAGTTCTTACTACAGGGCTTGTCACAAAGTGCTAGTCAAAGAACAGTTACTATTCTACACATTATGTTTGTGTTGTTCCAACTCCTAGCAAAGTCATAGCCACCCACTAGGTGGGTTTAGTTTGTGACATATTTATTTACTGAATTTAATTACATAACCAGGATTTTGATAATTAAATATACTATTATTGGAAATAGAAGCTGGTATTTACTGAGCATTTACTATATACCTGACATAGTGCTAAGAATGTATGCCTTGATGCGCATGGTGCACGCACACTCACATGTGGAATCTTTTTATTCTCCAAACGTCTATGAGGTAGTTACAACTAATATCACTATGTTAAAGATGAGGAAATGAAGACTAGAGAGATTAAGACCCTTGTTCAACATTTTTCTCTTATTAAGTACAAAAGTGAGATTCAAATCCAGATAGTCCCAGAGCCCACATATTTAACACTAAGAAGGAAGCTGCAGACTAAGTGTTAAATCAACACAAATAATTCATTTCAATGACGAGTCACTGAGAAAGAAGAGTCAACAACAGAGGGAAAAAAACAGAAAACAGAAGATGGTACTTGGTGGATTAGAATGTAAGATAACCTGCAGAAGGTAAATTGACAGGAGATATTTTCATCATTTTTATGTATTCAAAATTACCATGATGATTTATACTAAAGTGTCTCTTCTCTGATGCTCAGTTTGCTCAGCTGAAAATGAGCTTGTTGGACAAAATGAATTCTAATGTACCTCCTCTGGTTCTAGCCTACATTTCTTCGTGAGTTATTTGTAATAACACTTTCCACACTTTCCACCTTTCTAAGCATGGCTCGGAGGCGGTCCCAAATAATGTTTGGCCACCTGTAGTTAGAGTCCAGAGCTGTAAGTTGATAACTGCCTCTGCTACCTAGGCATCCATTTACCAAGACCTTATGGGAAGTGTGGTGGTGGTGGAGAGGGAACAAGGATGGGGAACATGGAGACCAAGGGGACCCCTCATTGTAGTGGAAACAAATGTAAATAAACGTTGTTGGAATTCTCTCACAACCAAATGTTTCTGTGAAAATCCAAAAAGAAATCTGTGTAAATGGAATCTTGTCACATTTAATATTTTAAAGCAGCAACCTAACTTTTCCTACTGAGAAATGATGGATAGGCTAAAACAGTCTTTTACCTCCATCTGAATGGAGCTGTCCAGAAAAGGTGTGGTAATTAGAATCTTGTCCATTGAAGTGGCTTTTTTTTTTTTTTTTCAGCTTTAACAGCAGCCTCAGAAATGGGGCATTTAATTTGGTCTGCATGAATGGTGCCATATGAGACGGAGACACAGTGATGAACCTCGTGGGTGCGGAGCCTCAGCTTAAGGAGCAAGAGCCACCAGGTGTATTTGCCACAATCAGGTAGGCAATGTGGGGTAATAGACCCAGAATCACACAACGTGAGTTCAAGGTCTGGTCCCAGAACTCAAGAGATCTCTAAGCCAAAGTTTCCCAACATGGTGAAAATTCCTGACACGTGCTATGAGGTAACACATGGTATCACAGGACTGTCCTGAAGAGTGAGATGATGTCATGGAAGCGCTTTGTAAACTGTAAATCTCAGATGTGAAGTGGTTCTGTGGCTGGCTTCCTTGTGAAAGGGCTTAGTTGAAGGCATGCTTACACAATGATAGCAGCATCACCAAAATAAAATCTGCATAAAAGCAGGATAAGTGTTCACAGAGACCCACGGGCATAAATAACAAAACAAGTAATCAGAGTGGAGTGGAATTTAAGTGCTGGAGAAGTTATATGGTATTAAAGAGGAAAGTTAGTAATAAAGTCAGCCAGGGTAAATTTCTAATCTGCCACGTTATCTTAATATTTTAATAGTTTATAACTGTGAAGAATGTACTGGTTAATGGAATTTTGAAAAATAGAAACTTAGAAAACACAGTTACTCCAGAAAATGTTGGACATTTAAGTACCTGAAATTTCAAATGCTTAACTACATACTTATCCAAATTGCCATGAATATTACTTTCAATTGTGGTAGAAATTACCCTAGAAAATTCTAGTGTCTTCTTCATACCTTGAATAACTGCTGTAAGCACTCAAATGAAAGCTAATATATTAGCTCATCTCATTGGGGAACTTTACTGGTCAAGTATCTTAGATAATATTAAGCAAAGAACTCAAGTAACTTTACAGCAGGGCTTCTCAATCTCGCCAGCACTAATGCCATTTTGGACCACATAATTTTTTGTTGTAGAGGGATTTCCTGTGCATTGTAGGATGTTTGGCAGTATCCCTGGCCTCTGCCTACTAGATGCCAGCAGCACCTCTCAGTGGTGACAGTTGAAAATGTCCCTAGATATTGATAATTGTCCCCTGGGGGACAAAACCATCCTCATTCCAAAGCTACTGCTCTACAGCAGTATCTGATAGCCTTTAGTTCTCATGACGCAGAATTCCAAACATTCTAAAATAGCAAAATTAATTAGAGATATGATAGAGAATAAATGTGTACATATTTAAATGCTTTGTGTTACTAACACATTCTACATGTTAGTTCTTACTAACTCATACTAATTTTCTCTGGTTTTTTTTGGTTTGTTATGAAGATGTACAATTCTCTCTATGATTAGACAATGTGCTTCTAAGGGCAGGGACTGCATTGTATGTCAAAGGATCTCTTTTTCTTTTCTAGCTCTGCAGTCTCCTACATTTTCATCTACTACATATGTTTTGTTGTTACATCTTCTCTGATGACTCCCAAAGCAAGACAGAGATATGGCTGTGCTTGCCTGTCTCTCTAGCACTGAAATGGTTATGTCCCCACTGAGTTCATCTGCACTTGCAGCTGCACCTTCTTCTCTCTCTCTCTCTCTCTCTCTTTTTTGTTGCCAGCTCATTGTCTTCCAGGCATCCAGGCACCTCGTAGGGTCAACTTTATCTTCTTTCCCTCTTTGCCTCTTTTGCTTAATTATAAGTCTTATTATTTTTAACCCTGCAACATCTCTCCTAATTCTCCATTTCAACCAACTATCTCTCTTAAGACATGCACTCCACCACTTTAGCCTTTACTTGGATAATTACTACTTTTTTCTAACTGTCCTTCCTGCCTCCAGTCTTTCTGCATAAGGTACATTTTATATAATTAAATTGATATCCCTGAAGCAGTCCCACCCAAACAAATTCTTTAGCCTCCTAAGGACAGACCCTAATGTATTTCTTCAACCCTATTTCTTACCACTGGAGCTAAAAATAATTTCTCTATATCTTGCACTTCTTTAGGACTTTTACCTCTTAATTTCTTCAAATATTGTCATTTGCTCTAAACAATTTTTTCTTTTGTGTTTTCGATAACTTGGATTGACATTTGAGAAAGAAATACAAATCCCTTTTAAAGTTTAAAATATATGCAGGAATTTGAGAATCTACTTCCACTTAAGTACTCTAAAGTTACTTTCAAGATTTTAGAGAACTACAATATGCAGATGGTTATAAAATACTTTACATGTAATTCATGCATCCCTGATGTTGATACTGTTTATTTTGCTTCTTGGAATTTAACATACAGCAGGCCTTCTTTACCTCCTCATCTTATGGTGGGGCATGAATATGTAAATTTAGTTTCCATATTTTAGAAAAATTGTGCATAAATCTTAATCTGCATTCCACTTCGATAGGTCTTAAAAATATTTGCTTAGGAGAGTCTGACTCTTCAAAGTTCAAATATGGAAGTAACATAGAGAATGAGAGAGAGAAGTAGAGAGAGAGAGAGGAGACAGAGAGAGAGAGAAATGATTATTTACTGGCACTTATTTCCACAGTCACTGCTCCATTTATTGGAGCAGGGTGAGCACACATTGAACTTGCTGTTTGTCATCAAGAATGCTGAAGCGGTTCCATGGGAGAAGGTCTTGGCTTGAGCCCAGGTTGATAGTAAATGTAGGCCATTACTAGTTGATGTTGTCTGATAGTCTGTGTGAAATGAATTGGTGGTCTCAGTCCAGTTATTAGAAGACAGGTGTCTACATCTCAAAGCATCATGACAATGGGCACTAATTGGCACCTATGTTGGGAGTCTCAGCAGAGAAGCCAAGAAATGAATGGGCGACAAGGAGAAGTTGTTGCTGCCTAAGATAAAGAAGCCTTTGGGTATCTAAGCAGAACGTAATACATACTGCTAGAAGAACAGTATTTTCAGAAGATCGAGACATTTCCAACATTGAAAGGACTTTTTTCAGTTATTTGTGCATCATCTCTCTCTATTTTCCTTTCCATTCTCACATCCCCTTACATTTTAGAACTGGACGTTTTGGTCCCATGTTCTCCTTCCTTAACTCAGGGAGCATGTTCTGAGATGGAAAAACATCTGCTTGGGTATCCACCACATTCTTTCATCAGTTCAGCCTCAGACATTTTGGTGTTCCTGGCTTTCTCCTTAAGTTTATGATACTTCAGTTTTCATGTACATCAAAGAGTTGAACATATAGGTTCAATTGCCCCCATTAATGGATTTTTCCCCCATAACCTACTTTACTTGGTGGTACTGGAATGCAGGCCTCTTACACTCCATTTCCCCACTGTTCTGAGTCCTCGAGGATAGGGCCCTTGCTTGATGTATTTTAGCATTTCTGCAGTGCACATATACGGTACTCAATAAGTGAATAAAATAAAGACACAATGAATGAATGAATGAATGAATGCATTCTTAGGCTGTTGGAGACATATGTTCATACCTAGGAGTGAAGTGGGGGTAAATATGAAAGAGACAGAGTCTAAGAAGCAAAGTGGCAGGAATTCATCATTCTATTCTACTTTGTGTCTTTGAAATTCTCCCACTCTCGTTTTGAATGGTTGCTTAGTGTTCCAATCCATGCAAGACATCTTATACAATTGCTTTGTAATCGGCATAATTTAGCTTTCTAACCAACGAGCATGTTCCAGTGTGTGTATAAGAGGGAATTTTTGTGTTCTCTGTTAGAATTTATAATCTCACCACTGCTAAATCCAATGTTTTTCATTTCATGTGAAGTCATAATTTAATGAATGTGGTTTTGATTATCTTAACCAATAATTATTTAACACAAAGGAGAGAATTTCATAAATATGAAAAACTGTGACTATATTTTGGTACTGCAAATAAATATATTAGAACTGTTTCACCCCCATATATTAGAACTGCATAAATGTTTTGGAGTGTTTTGCTATTTTTCAAAATATAAATTATCATTAAAATTCAAAAAATACTATACTATTTTTAAATTATAAAACTAAAAATAGCTGTCAAAATATGTCTAAAAGAAAGCTTAATTTGATTCTTATTTTGATTATTTAATTGAATAAATTACTAATGTTTAAAATAGTACTATTAAATGTAGCAAAGGGTGAATACAAATTAGTATATGTTGACAAAAATATGTGATAAATAAAGCACATGGCACATAAATTTTAAAATTCTAAAATTATTTGTCAAGATTTTTGACTAGTGTAATGCTTTCTCTATGTCTAAATCTATATAAGAATTTTGACTAGAGTACTTCCCTAGAGATTTTTTTTTAAAGAAAACATGTCACCTGAATATTAATTAGAAACAACTTCACAAATGTGACAATTTTAATACTGCAATTTGTCAAGATATATTTCCTAAGTTCAACATTACGTGTTTGTTTTGAAGGTTAGACTGCCAAGTAAATAAACAGCAAATCTTTACAAATCCTTTTAGTATTAGAACCAAATAACCCTTGTATTAGTTGTCAGGACTGTGCTGTGTCCTTGGAATTACTACTGCAGGGTATTTTAAAAAGGCAAGGACAAATCCAGATGCTCAGGTTTGTGACATAGGATCATACACATTTGAAACCAAGGTAAATAAATTCAGATATTGCAGTCTTTAGAAGCAGATCAAGAAACAAAGATATACCATTGCACTCATTCAGTCTTTAATTTTATATTTAAAATACATATTCAAATTATATTTAAAATATCATGAGTTTTTAAAGTATGAGCTAAATGTTACATGCCAGGTCAGGTTATTACTAAGATTATAGCTTAGCGTGGAGTTCACATACATATTAGTGCTGTTAGGTAAGTCAGAGCAGTTTCAAGAAGCCAGTTTCTGCTAAGCACTTACCCAAAATTATTTCCAGTAAAGCACATGATGTTTCAGAGCTAACATAGAATTTCTATTAACAATAATCAATTTGTAAGCTGATCGATGTGGGATTCACTAAGGCCTCTCAATATGTTATGCTTTCATGCCTCTTGATATCATCACTAGAAAACTCTTTGGATTTATTTCCTTGCTGTTCATTGCAACAGTCTCTAGAAAGCAAAGCTCATAGAATGGTTTTAAATTTCATCCCTTAATTCAGTTTATGGTGCCACACCTTCAAAGTTTTCACGTTCCCTTAAGACATATTTGTGCTCGCCTTTCTTTTTGATGGAGTTGCAATTAGTCCTGGGGAGCAGTTGTTTCCAATTAACCAGGAGGAGAAAATCACAACTGAAGTTTTGTAACAAATCATTAGGCATTCTGATATCAGACCAGTGTATTGTATTATGAATTTCTGTGATAAAAATCTATTATGTATTTTTTAAATAAGTCTGGCTATTTTTGTTTATTTGTGATCATTACATTTTGGTACTTATTGGCATTTCCTGAGAAGATAAGTATCTTGTTTTTCTGAGCTGCCCAGGAGGATAGGATTTCTACCCTGTACATACAAAGCATTTTGCTGTAACTCATTTTATATCACACAAACAATAAAATGCAAAATACCCACTCTAACACTGTAGCTTGTATTGAATGGTCACAACATTAATTTATTTTCAGTGAATACATTTTTAAATGAAAGCAATCAAAGTTGTTTTTTAAAAAGACAAAGAAGGTGACTATTGTAATGAAATAAGTATCTGATTTTATCTCACAGTTGATTACTTCATGTAATAGTTTTGACAGTGGTGGTCTCTGCCTCTGTTACTTAATTAAAAAAAAAAGTATTACAATGACAAAAGTTTTGGATCCTAAGGTTTAAAATTAAGAGGTTTAATTTTTTTGTGTGTGATTCCTTTTCTATATGACCAATAGTATATGTAGATAACAGTAAATGTACCCAGGTAGTAAAAATGTGCTAAAACTTATCGTTGGTAATTGTAGACTTTAAGGGGAAGAAAAATGAAAACTCCTATTTTGTATAATAATATAGCTTTTGATAAGATACTGCAAAATATATAGACATTGCTTGTACGTTATTTTTCTTGTATCATTAAAAAATACACACACAGATGTAGAAAACATACATTTGATGTGTAGCTCACATTGATAATAATGGAACATACGTGGGCATGTCCGGGTCTAAAAGGTGGCTCCTCAGGATTCTTAAAAATCCTGCTAAATCTGGGGAGGGAAGATAATGTTTCCTTGACCTTAGAAGTCAGTTCTAATTTTTGTAGTGCAAAAAGCCAGAATTATATGTAATGAAAATATATCAGTAAATTCTATCAATAAGCATGTATTTTTCATGTTCAGGCTCCAAGTAAAACTGAACCACTTTTGGTTGAAGAAAATGGGTTTAAACTGTAACTTTTATAGAACACTGTAAGATAGGTTAAATAATTCCTTTGCTATTTGGAAACCAGATAAAAAAGTTTTTGTAGAGCCCCTTATTAAGTGTGTGTTTCTGCATCTCCCTTCGTCTGTGTGTTTGTGTGTCTGGGGTAGGGGGTGAGAAATAGAGTTGAAGGAGTTGTCAATCAGCTGTTTTTGTAATATGCATATATGATTAAAAAATTTATGTGGAATGTTACACTGTTATTTTCAGATGTATTTTCCCTCCAGATGCAGCAGAAAAGTTTGCTTGATGTCTAGTCATTCAATGCTGCTTCTTCAGAATTGAAGGAGAACTCAGAAAGTTAGTTTTTTTTATTCTTCTTCATTTAAGTATTATTTTTTAATTGCAGCGTATTAAACATAAAATCTGGTACAATCTTTAAAAATAAATAGGACCTAACTATAAATGGGCCCTGTTGTGTTTTTATCTTTGACAAGCAAGTAATTGCTTCTCAAATTTATCAGTTTGTTTATGCAAAAACCATTTACCAAGCCTAGCTCAAAAGCATCAATTTCATCATTATCATCTTATTAATTTAGCCAAGCTATAACACAGCTGATTATTCCTGAGTAATATCCTCTGCAGCACATCATGTGTGGCAAAACCATCTGTACAGTACCTATTTAATAAATAAACCCTCGGCTAAATGTCTCTGTTTATTGAGAACTAATGTTTATAGAAAATATAATGGAACTCAATAAATAACTCAGCTTCATCAACCTGCATATGAATCAGTGCGAAGAACGCTGACATCATCACCTTTCAAGTACCAGAGAAAGCAAAATTACCCAAAAGAGCTATAGAGTCAATATTAAGGCATTAAAACTGCAATGAAGGCATATTAATGCTTAAAACTTCATTGTTGGCAGTGGAATTGGCACAATGGACATATTTTATAACTCTAGGAATACTTAGGCTTTATGGCTGCTTCTTTGTTGACTGCCTTGCACTTAATGTAGTTTTCCACTTTAAATAAAAAAAACCCTCAAGATCTTTAAAAAAAAAAAAACCCAAGAAAATTGCTGATTCTAAGCATTCATTTTTAAAATAATGCAAACTGCTGATTCCAATTGTTCAGATTTAAGGGAAAAAAAAGCCAACTTCTTTAACTCCATGCTTCCTGAATTCATATTAGTAGCAACTAGATATTCTGAGGCAAAGTCTTTTTAAAAAAAAATCACAATTTTTTTTTCTTTAAGGAGATTATTCTGAGTGACTTCATTAGTATTGAGAATGTGAGAATGATTTAGCCATTTTGCAAAGAAAAGCCAACTTAGCAGGTTTTGAACCATTAGTACTATTCATGCCCAATATTTAAAGGTGCGCATCACATTAACGCTCATCACTAGGATAGTAAAAAAATTCACGTTAATAACTTGAATTTTTAAGCTAGTATGAATCCAGTGAAGCAAAGTGGATTGTTTTGAAATAGATGAAGAAATTAGGTCCATTTCTTACAACTTGTTTTAAAAGTCTATCTGTCTGCATTTTGCTTTCTAGAAATAAAAGTTAATTGAGAAGAGAAAAACAATTGTCTTTATTGATATCCAAGGAATGGCCCTCATTGATCTTTGAATGCGATTCTACTTTTGTGCATCAATATGGGCCACTTCCAATTATTTGTCATGTAACTTAAAATCTCTCCTTCTCCCAGTGCACACAGGATTTCAGATTTTTACCAAGGTCCAACATTGATGTAATTTAAATCTTGGGAAGTAGCAGGCACTGACCTGTTGCTAAGGACGTGGGAGCTCATTCTGCAGGTCTTGCTTCTATTTCTATTCATACAGCTCTGAGACCCACCTGGCTTCCTCTTTTCCAGATGAAGACTTATATGTTCACACTTCAAAGCTATTTTCCTAGGGCCACGAGATCTCTGTAAAGTTTGAACCATCAGGGCACAGTGCTTTTCAATGTCAATCGAAAAGCAGAATGTTTTTTGTTTTGTTTGCTGCTGTTGTTGTTGTTCAACAGATTATTTGCCCCCAGAGAAGGAGGCAAAGTGTCATAAGCCAAGAAGGGTAAGGTTCTATCATCTGTAGACAACAGCTTTCTTTTCTAGATGCTGGTTCCATTATGCTAGATGTATGGTTTTTTTTTTTTTTTTTTTTAAGTGTTTCAATTTATGCAGTGGGCTCTGTGGTTTGCAAAGACTACCCATTCCCCAAACCTAGGAGGGCTTGGGGGGTAATCTTAACAGAATCCCTGTACCTCGTAAATTAGGCAAATGCCTCAAACAAAATGAATACCACATCAAAAGAGCAGAAAGATAGTGAAATGTTGCCAGTAATTGCCTTGTGGGGCAATTCAGCTTAAACAACTTAAAGCTTGCAAACACTGCACCCACACTACCCAGAAGAATACTTTTGTTCGAGGGTTTAAATTGCAAGCTAGGGAGCCAACAACTCTTAGCCCCCTGCTTGGGAGCCAGAGCACGCAGTGTTCCTCTGACATATGTCTATAAGTAAACCTGCATCTGGCACATCAGCAGTTTTGAATAGCTCGGGTTTGGTGACCAAAGTCAACTCCCCACATATTTAGTCACAATCAGGCCCAGATCAGCAAAAAGGCTGTTGGATTTACTAACCGGGTACATCTACTTTAAGTTGATCTGTGGTTTAAAGGAGCAAAAATTGAATAATTCTAGCAAACAAGCCACATATTGTCAAGTGGCTCATACCCAGAGGGCTCCTGAGATTAAGCAAAGTAAATTTTTATCTATTTGTTCTGTGTCTACTTCAGTGTCTAGCCTCCCATTGTGTAATCCATAAAGTCACTTTCATCCCATTTTAAGAAATCAATTTTAGATATTTTTGATGAGAAGTGATGTCAGGCCTTTCCATTTTGAGGCAAGAAATCAAAATACCAATTCCAGTCAACCACTCTGAGATGGGTAACAGTGAGGCAGACCTTTCTCTGTTATACGTGGAAGTCAGGGAGAATGTGCCTCCCATAAAACATGAGCAATTTCAATATTTTTGAATGCATTGGCATGACATAGCTCTTAAACAAATCCACGTTGGTCTGGTCCTTAGGATCCATTTTTAAAGGGGTAGTAATTGAGCTTATCTCTATTAAGAGCCAATACTGGGGACCACTGAATATGACAGACTACAGTTCAAAGTTATAATGCCAAAGCCATAGATGAAAAGACAGCCCTTTCCCATGGACTAGACATATTCTTGGAAAAATACAGGAATTGGTAATCTGATGTATATCTGTGGAAATTGCTTGGCTTGATAAAGGTGAAAAATTATGAAGTAGGTGGCACATTTTTGGTTTTCTTTTATCCTATGGTCGTAACATCTTTACAAAGAATAGAAACATTTATAGTTCCAAAGACAACGTTACAATAAATACCAGTAAGAAGATGATAGTTTGGTTGGGCAATTTTAGCCACAGTAAAATATATCCATTTTTTCAGTCATCTAATCATGCAACAATATTTATCGGGTGCCTACATTGTGCTAGGCTGTGGGATACCATAGGGAGCACAATGAGAGTTTGTCCTAGTTTTATGGATTGCACAATCTGGTGGGGAATTGAAAGGTTATAGAAATAAATGCAAAACTCAACTTTGAGAAGAAATGAAGGACAGACACAAGATGTTTCAACAAAATGTGTTGAGAACATTCTGAGCAAAGGAAATAGTCCCTTAAAACAGCAGTGGCAATAAAGGGATACATGGTGCATGCAAAGAGCTGAAAGAATAGGGTGACTGGATAGTAGGCAGAAAGAGAAATTTTGTATAACATGAACCTGGAAAAGTTGGTAGGGTTTGATGTGAACAATTTTGATCTTTAAAGCTAAATTATAGTTAATCTATATGATCCATGGCCCTATTGTTCGTTGTTTGGAGAACTTACTACTGAGTCTCATGGCAGAAAATATTTGCCATCAGCTGGTGCTAGAATATTTATTTACTTCTTCAACTGATATTTTATTAAATACCTACTCCATGCAAGGAACAGGCATTGGAAATATAGTGGTGATCCACATAAACATGGTCCCTGCTCTCTTGAAACTTGCAGTCTGTCTAAAAGATAAACTTTGAATAAATACAGGTATAACAAGTGTTATAAAAGACAAAAGTGCATGACTCATGACAGGGGAGTCATTTCGATGGTATGATCTGGGATGCCTCCCTGCAGAAGCGATTTCAGCTGACGTGTGAAGGATGTAAGATGGTCGTGATTGGCAGTGTGGAAGAAAGTGGTAGGAGGTGAAGTTAAAGAGAGAGAACGCAGGGCTTAAGGACTTAGTGACTATTTATAGCTGAAAGTGAGAACTAATGTGGTTTTGCTCAATACTGAACATGGTAGTTGCCTTTTTTACACTTTCCTTCTGACCCTGAAGGAATACATGAGTTTTGAGGAGCGAGGATGTCTTTGTGAAATGGCTCGTCATAGCATGTACAGTTTAAACTGGATCAGGTCCCCCAAGCACACTGCCGTGCAAGGGCCACTCTTCTCCAGGGTCCTGTGGTGGTGCAGATACTGAAACTTGAGACCATGCTCTTTTTTGATGAGCCATCTCTTGTGCTTGGATCCTAGTCAGAGCAGCGTGCATCTTGCCTCCGGGGTCCGGATGATCTCAGGTGGGGGTGGAATGGTGGGGCAGATGGTTATGACTACCTCTCATTTTCTCCTTTGTTCTTATTATTTCTCTTTTGGGGAAACGCATATGGAAATGCATAAGCCCTTTTTCTCCCATTATTCTCCCAGGAAATGAAGAAAAAGAAAAGGATTGGAAATCTTGTGCTGGAGCAGAGAGAAGGGTGGACAGAGCTGAAATAGCACTCACTGGTTTATAGGCTTCCAAAATTTTTCAGTTCTCTTCACTATTCTGACAAGGAGTAAATTGCTCTGAAGTTCTCTGCAATCCCCATCTCTCCTGGGCTGCAGCTTTATTTTATCCCAGGGCTCAGACTAAAAACAATAGCCATGGAAGGAGGTATTGGAATAACTGAAAATCAATCCAACACCGTAAAATCATGAGCACTTTGTGTATGACGTCTCTCAGACACTACTATACGAAATGTAGGAGTTTTCTTGTGTTCCATATCATCCTTCTAAGGGGAATTACCCTGTATTTCACACACGGACGTGTTTATGGCCTAAAATGTCACACTGTACTTGGCCTGTGTCTTAATATGTTACATTCATTGTCTCTGCTTTCTACCTGTTGCATAGAAAGAGATAGTTATGTTAATGCATACAGTAGATTGATTGTGGCTCAGGAAATCAAAACTCTTGAAAAAATAATTTTAAGAAAAAAAACACATTTTACATGTCTTCTTTTACATTCAAGATCCCTTAGTTTAGTAAAAGCTATTTAATACTTTTAGGAAGTTTTCTAATTCATACAACTGTTCATACTGCTGAGCTAAGTAACCTAGATGTCACTTTTCTTGTGGAAAGGAAAATGTAAGATTTACAAATATTTTCTTACCTTTTTGTAAAATTTACAAAATAGTTTGGTTCAAGCAGGCATTTCCTACTTAATGCATTTTAAATTATTTGTGTTAATTTTCACCTCTTTCCTATAAATCTGTAGTCATTGTGGCAGGCTAAGGAATCCTGATGGTTGTTGCTTATTAAAAGAGGGACACAAGTTGGACTTGAGGGAGAGGGTGAGAAGGGCCATTCCTTACACAGTGACGGTCTTCACACAGCATGGTGATAAAAAGCTTGCTGAAACTACACTGGGTCATCCCACCATCATCATTCAGTGTCGTTTTTGCCTCTTCCTTTGCTGATAGAGTGTATCTTCTGATGCCAAAGAGTGGCTATTCCTGCCGTACCTGAATGTGCAAATATCGGAGCTGTGTCGGGTGCCATTGTTGCGCTGTCAGCGTACGTCAGAGTAAGATGAGTATTTAAAGATGTTGCAGTCATGATCATTCACATAAATACTGATTTATATGAATCATTAATGTCCCTGTGATTTAGGATTCCAATGAAGAAAAGAACTCCTGAGGTCTAGAAATATTATTACTTTTTAATAGCATATGAGTAATTTTCATTTCTTTACTTTGTCCTTCGAGTGTCAGAAAAGATCAAGAATGTGCCTACTTGTGGGATAAATCTCACGTACTTTGTTTTTTCTTGTTTTTGCTTGCTTCCTTTTGAATAAGCAGAGGCTAGATAATATAGTTACATTTATATGAGTAGTTTGATTCTTTGAAAAGTCATTTAGAGAATGGTCACCACCTAGTTGGTCAGAATGTCCTCGGGATGACAGAGTAAGTGCTAACTGTAGCTGACTTAACTAAGCTGATTAACCAAGAAAACTTTTGGTCATCTACAGTCATGTAGACATAGTATTAAACTACAGATCACTAATGCATGTACCTGAAAACTATGTGGAAGCTTTTATTGACTAAAGGAAAGTTTATGGCAGGGTCAGGAGGTCATTGGTGAAATTATATTACTTAATCCACTATGTTTTTTTATTAAGCGAATACTTTTTAGATATCACTCTGGTTAGTGCTAAGGAAATCTTCAAATTAATGTTAAAAAAAAATTCACCAGGTCAGTGGTTTTCAATCATATTAGAACTAATGCTCCCTTTTGATAATGCATATTTTATGATGCCTAATTTAGTCATCTTAAGTGGAATTCATAGATAATACTTCCCTACCTATGCACATCATCAAAAAAAATCTGTGATGTTGTAATTATAATATATAGGAAATACAGAAGAAAAGTATATAATAAAACACTATGTATGTAATCTGTAAATGCTCTGATATCATTATTCTATCTAAAACATCCAATCAAAAATCCAAATCACTGCCTAGGAAGCAAGGTTATCCCTCATGAGAACTGTTCCAGCAGTCAAGGAGTTTCCAGCAGTCCAGAAATATACCTGTTTTATTCTTCCCTCTATATCCAGTTCTAAACATGGTATTTGTAGTAAGTGCTCAATAAATATTTATGCAATGAATGTTGAATGAACGAAAGAAACAAAGCAAAACAAAACTTTCCTCTGTAGGAATATATCATCTGGTTGGAATGGCAGGTCAGTTCAGTAACACACAAAGCAAGGTGTGGGTCCCCATGTGTCCCGAGAACTGTGTGCATGGTGCGTGCTGTGGGAACTTGAGGACATGGGCACCTTCCCTGCGCGGCTGTGAATCTCAGGTCATAAGGGCAGTGGGCCAGTTATGCATTTCAACTGCACTCTACTTGGATCACCTCTGTGCCCTCTGCAGGTCTAGGTGTAGAGGACAGACGCTCTGTGCTCCTGAGGTTGTGGTCCTAAGGCATTTCCAACACCCCGGCATGTCAGAAGCCCTCTAGAAATGGTTAAATGCGTATCCCCAGGCCCGACCTGAGCAATTCCGATATGAACTTTAAGCAAGTTTCAGGGATAGATTTTGATGTTAGCGGTTCATGGACCTCACTTTAAGAAACCCCAGATGAACTGGCCAAAGAATCTAATGTTTTCTGTGTGAGAATCTGCAATATTTGGAAAATGGATGGTAACCCTTGGATAAATTTTGAGAATTCCTTTGAAAGGAAATTTCTTAGTTTCATTTTATAAATAAGGAGAATGCAAAAAATGAGAGTGTATATTTTTAAGACTTCATTTATAAGATTGGTGCTGTTTATAAAACATCGTTCCTTTAACATTCATGTGACAGTAAAAATGGTCTTGAGATTATAGGTGGTGCAATTGTATTTATTTTCTTTTGCTAGTATTGTAAAGGGAAAGATATTAAAGATGGAAATATGTCGAGGAGAAAAAAAGTTGTTTTGCCATGCAAGATGTATTGTTTTGTGGTGGTGGAGGGGGAGGGCGATCTTTAAATATCCAATATTATGTTTTATTTTGTTTTTTCTTTGTTTCATACTCCTTGCTATCTTTATAAAAGCTATTTTGACTGAAACAGTGATGTGAGGCATAATGTAATAAAAAATTAATTGCAATTTATCTTTCATCAGAAACTTTAAAAGCTGTCTTATAACACCATCTTTCTGTTTTTAATTTTTTTTTTTAGAAATAAACACCATTTTATACTAGAATTATTTCTAGGTAATTTTTTGTATTGCTCTATAATTCCTTTTTAAGAAACTCCTTAGGAAAAATCAAAAGTGTTTACAGTTTGTCTCATTAGTTAATATTTTATTTTTATTTGCCTTGTCTGAAATTTTTAACCATAGTTAAAATCACAGTATCCATTGACAATATATACCATTTTAGTAGTATATGTCTGATGATATTTTAAATATAGAGTAGCTGACCTGGTTGCAAACAGAGCAGCTTACTTTTCAATATATCAAAGATAATACAATACATACATTTCGACTTTATATATTTGAATATAGTTTTTAAAAAGATAATTGGGTTAAAGCAGAATAAAAGACTTTCTAAGTTTTATTATAGTATATTACATAGCTCAATGTGAAGGGGAGAATGAACAGGTATTGTGGTAAATGAAGACCTACAGCTGTGGATAATTCCATTACATCTGCCTCTGGGCGAGGGGGTGGTCCTACCCCGAGTA